>NC_047661.1:117297032-117597032 GCF_011762505.2 Arvicanthis niloticus
GCTTTTATATTTTGAACGTTATAAATAAAATTCCTTCAAGTTTCAGATATACAGAAGATGAATAATGGACAAGAGAGAAAGCAAAGGAGAAGAATCTATAAAGACAATTACAGTGTACCTTCTGGAATGATAGAGAAAGGATCACTGTGAACTTGCCCTTCAAGATAAAGGTGTGAGTATGAACAAATAGCTACATTTTATAACTCTAAAATTAACAAAAATAAAGGACAAAGTGTACATCATCTTTTTAACAAATGTTACAGGACATCTGTAAACAACACTATCCAGGGTATTTTTCTTGAGGCCACTTTAGTTCCTTGTATTTATCTAGCTGGGATAGAGCAGCAAAAGCTGTTATTAGCTTTTTTGTGGAAAGGGAAGTTGAGGTTCCTATGTGGTCTCAACAATAAGCATGATCTATAAACAACAGTCATTATATTGTCTGTAGTTACAATTCCCTGTAAGTCTCTATTGCAGGCACATTATGACAGCTTCATGTGATTTAGATTTCAACCTCTTTGGATAGGAAGGATCTGTAACCTCACTCCTATGCCTGCCTTCAGAGTCCTCATGAGGATAAAGCAACTACACAGAAGCTTTTCAGCCTGAAGCTCATCTGGAAGTTTCAAATAAAGGCCTAAAGAATGTTAAATAAAAATCTCAGAGAACCAGATAACTACAGAGAACTTTGATCTTTCTAGCTGCCTGTGGTATATGGAAAACTGAGTCCAAACAAGAAAACACAAGGAAAGGTGGCATCAATAATTGCTATTGCATGGATTTGTAAACTGATAGAGAGAAAATGTAACAAGCAAGGATATCTTGGAAACTTGGATTTTTATGACACAAACCTTCAGGGAAACTAGTAAACAAACAAACAAATAAAAAGTGTTTAAGGAGACCAAATGAATCATTTGCTGTACACTAAATTATACTAAGTGGATACTAAGTGGGTAGGTGAACAGGGGTATGAATGGATAGATAGAAGAACAGATCTGCCACACGGAGTGCAACACAGATCTTGTAATATATCTAACTCCTAGGGACTGGAAAGATGGCTCAGTAATTCAGAGTGCATGTTGCTTTTCAGGAGGATCCAGGTTTGGTTCCCAGGACCCACATCAAGTGTTTTACATTTCCTTGCTAATTTTAGTTTCAGGGAGTACAACATCTTCTGATCTCTGCAAAACAGCTACACACATAAACTCCTATAATCACACATAAACATGTATAAAAAATAAAATAAAATAAAAAACTTAAAGCACCTATAACCCCAATCAAGCAGAAGCAAAATGAACAAGGACTACAATAATAATAATAAAAATCTAAGCACAAATTATTTAGAGGTAATGAGCTTGGAAACCAGAGTGGCTATGTTATATAAATTATACATCTTGTAAATAAAAATTATGAAGAATACAAAGAAACCAGAAAGTAATTTTCTTATGTAAATGAAGGCAGAAGATGTCCCTCAAGAGATTCCAGATTGGAGACATATCCAGACTCTAAATAAATAAATCATTTATGATAAATGTTTATAGAATTAGCATTGTGTGAAATGTAAAGACAGTGATGCTCACAAAGTTTTAAAAACGTGACTCTATATCAGAAATGTTCTTTTAAACAAATTAATATAGAAGAAATGGTTATCTACTCTGTGAACTAATATGCTTGGCTCATACCACATACCGTACAGAAGTAAATAAAATACAGACTCCTCACAAATGTTAACACAAAGGCTAAATTTATAGAATTTCTCAGGAAAAATAAAACAGGGAGCTCCAGTAAAGTAAATAATTAACAGATATGATACGAAGAGCAAACTAAAAGGGGAAAAAAGAAAAAATAACTTGAACATTGAAATAACAAATGGACTGAGCACATTTCTTCAGTTGGTAAAATATTTGCTGTGTAACATAAGACCTTAAGTTCAATCACAAGGAGACAACCAGTCTAGCCTACTTAGCATAGTCCAGGTCAATGAGAGACTATGTTTCCAAAATAAGGGTAGATAGCTCCTAAGAAACAACACCCAACATTCACCTCTGGGTTCCACACAAGTGCAAATATGTGCATGTAGACCCGTGAATATATGTGCAACTGAATACAGAGAGACTATCAAAACTTGAAATCCTAGGTGCTTTAAAGGACAACAGTAAGAAAATGAGTAAGCAACTTCCAGAATGGATGAGAGTATCAGCAATTCATGGCTGACAAGAAATGTACATTCAGAGTATTTTAAGATTTATTATAACTCATTAGGGAGACAGAGATAATTCAACTGCAAAGTAAAAATGTGAAACAAAACCAAAAACATTTAAAGAGTTTTTTTTTCAGACACACAGTGCCTATGTGAACATGAAAAAACTCCCAATTATTAGTAGTTTGAAATCATTTATGCTAAAATAAATATAGTCACAGGTACAGAGAATAGAAAGCATCATAGAGAAATGGAATTTGAATAGGCTATTGCTGGGAATAAAAAAATTGCCATATTTTGAGGTATGGATGGGTGAGTCCTCAATAGCATCACCATGAAGATACATGGGATATTGAAATCCCACACCTTAATATTAAAACATATGCTTGCACTAAAATCAGTGCATGAATGCCCATATTAATAGTGTCCATAATGGGCAAAGTTGGAAATGGCATAGATATTTAGGGTTAGCTAAAAAAAACAGCTTATAGTATAGAATATAGTAAAATCTTAATCATCAGGGATATGGGATTAAATAGAGCACTAAAGGAAATATATTCAGTATTAAAAACTGAAGTACTGATGCATTCAACAAAAGAAGTAAACCTTGACATAGCCTAGCTAAAAGAACCAAGTTATGAAGTCACTTATTCTGTGACACTATGCAGGTGAAATATTCAGGACAAGCAAAGTCACAGGCAGACAGTAAATTAGCTATTACTGGAATGGAGTATAAATGAAACATGGTAATACAAATGGAATATAGTTGGAGGGTTTATATTCTGTGTTAAAAATTAAATTTAATTGTTAGCATTGTATAACTCAATATATTAAAAATCAGCAAAACACATGTCAAATTGGCTACTTACATGATATGAGTTGTATTTCAATAATTGCATAAACAAATAGCATATAAGCCCTCTTTTTAAAAAACGTTATTTAGGAAATTAGATATAAATGTAATTTATATATATTTTAAAAGTGGAATAACTCAGTAAACAATATCATAAACTATGCTTCAGCATAAAATATTATTTGATTATTCATTACTTTAGTTTATCAAATGATGGCATACAATTAAGAATGAGGTCCATTCTTAATAAAAGAATGGACCTCAGAAAGGTTGACATTAGGCCCAGCGTTCGCGACATTGACTGAAGTAGAAAGTAGATTTGGGGCTTGACATTTCCAGAGAAGAATTTCATGCAAGAAAACTCTGATTGCTTTTCTGTATCATAAGATGAAAAAAAAATGCTGCATACTGAAATCTTCACTCCCATAGATAGACCTTTGCTTGCAGAAATAAATCATCCCACATTTCTACTTCCATTATCCTTGTGATGGAATATGGCTCTTTGACAATTTGATTGAGTTCAAGACCATAAAGGACAAACAGAAGGAACACTGAACAATGAAAGGTTTTTTAGCTTCAGAGTCATTTTCTGTCTGAGCTCAGTCCTAAGTCTCTAAGCCATTCTGATGAGCCACCACTGATCCGTTCAGAATAGACAGGCCTCATCTTAGTATGCATGGATGATTCATGAGAATACTGCATAGCTACTCCTGTGTTACATTTCTTCTGGGTTTGGGTTTCAAGAGTTTTTGAAAAACAAAAATCGGTTGAAAGTAAATACATAATGATCAATGAAAACAGTAGGAAGGACAGATTTCATAATTGTCTTGAAATCAGCCAGTGTCACATATTCAAGTATAAATATTCAGACATAAGATATAAAAATAAAACACTTCATGTTTTTGTTTTGTGTCTGAGTTACCACACTCAGTATAATATTGTCCGGCTCTATTCACTCCCCTGCATATTTTGTGGTTGCATTTTCTTTTGCGGTAGAATAAAATCCCATTGTACCTATTGTTACCTTCTCATTATTCATTTATCAGCTGAAGAACTAGGTTGTTTGCATTTCCCAGCTATTGTGAATAGAGTGGTAATAAACTAGAAGGACATATTGAGCCCTTTGGAGTAATGTATAAGTAGATCGCTGTAGTCACAGCGATCTACTTATACATTTTTGAGAATTCTCCACAAATATGTCCATAGTGGATGTGCCTGTTTGCATTAACAGCAAATGCTAATATTTGTTGTCAGTTGCTTCCTTGATCATGGGCACTAAGATGGAGGTAAGCTAAAAAAAAAATCTCAAAAGTTATTTTAATTTCTTTTGCCCAAGTTCCTAAAGATGCAGAACACCTTAATGGTACTTCCTGGCCACTGTTTTTTTTTTTTTTTTTTTTTTTTTCCTTTTTCGTTTAAGCATTGCCACAATCATTATTGTCATCAGAAAAAAAAAGTTAAAAACAAAAGTTCACCAACAACAACAATAAACAGGCTTGTATTCTTAGGGATGGAAAGAAGGATATGGGCAGATTCCTAGGCATTTCTGACCAGTCATTCTATCAGAAGCAGTAAGCTCCAGATTTAGTGAGAGACTGTCTCCAGAAAAATGAAGAAAATGGTTACAGAAAACATACAGAGTTGACATCTCACCTCCATTCATTGGCACACAAACATACATGTGCACTTATATACAAACATGCACACAAGCAAATATGTACACACACAAACATGCACATAAAAATTAAATGTAGTATACTCTAAGCAATGGTCTGTGAATGATGATGTGTGAATCAGGAAGTCCTCTGAACAATACAAGTGTCCCAGCTCTTTGTGCTTCCATATGAGGTAGCACTTATGGGCAGTAAAGGGAAGTAAAATACACAGGGGGTGATGGGTTACACACTTGCTGTTTGCCCCATTTAATCATGGGCCAATCAACTGTGATTCAGAGAGGGTAAGCTGCAGTGATTGGTCAATATTCAGCTACTCAAATAGACTCATGTTTTATGCATTCAAATTGAAGGGGCATGCTCAAATAAATTTACTTTACACCAGTCTGTCAATACTGTGGTCCAAATGAAACAAATTTCTCTAGAGTAAACAACTGTAACTTTGAGTTTTGTGTTATAGTTGATTGATCATAATTTTAATTAAGAAGTAATTTGGCAGCTCAAGAGAATTATGATTATTTTATTTACACATTTATTCTTAATTGTTTTAATTTTTTTTTACTTACTGTTTCTTTTCAGTGTTCTTTAGGGGTGCCCATTAGCATTGCCAATGGAATTCTTCAGATTTTAAATTTTAAATTTTGAATTTTAGGTTTTAAGTTTTCAAGTATCATGCAAAGTTTTGAGTATTTTTGGTAATTTTATAAAGTATATGTCTATGTAAAGAAATTGATCACTTTCATCTAGCAAGATGATTTCAGAACTAATTTAAAATATAAATCACAGACAGTTGTGTTTACACACACACACACACACACTACATTATTTTATATAAGTTCATGAAGAAATACAATTTTTCTTTATAATTTAATGATTACTTATTTCTTCAATGCAAACATGAGCTAGGAATTATTTGAATTATAATTATAAAAATATTATTTGAATTAGAATTATAAAAATTTTGGTTGGAAGATATCTTAGTAAGACATGATTAGCATGATTCTTCTGTATAGATGAAGATGCTTGGAGCCATAAGGAGAAAACCAGAACATCACAAATTTATTTAGAGAGCAATGACACAGATATAAAAGCACAATGACTAAATCTCCAGTGCGTTCATTGCAGCCATTGAAATCCTGTTCATCAGCACAGACTACTGAAGGATAGGCATTCTCTTTCCTTCTTTATAAAACCACTTGAGCCTACGTTGCCTTTACAAGGAGAAAGGCCTGCAGCATAGCTTTGGAATTGCTGGGGTCCTCCATGAGGACACCAGTTCAAAGTTGTCTAAGAGATAAGAGAACCTATGAATTCCCTCTCCACAGCTGCTCCTCTCCTCAGTACACTTTCTTTGATAGTTTCTCTGTCAAGAGGATTTCAGAGGCATCCATTTATTAATAGATGAAAAGCTAATAGCAAAACATCTGAAACTGCACAACTCACATAATACTTAAGGAAATAGATGGGCAAGTTGTATTTACTTTATTTAATCAGGTACTGTTATTTTATTCCACAGCAACATGAAAAACAATCATTTTTGTTTACGTTAATGATTACCTTAGGCATCTTTGTACATGACCACAATCTCCCTCACTTAACCTCCATGAATGATGTCTAAAACACAAGCTTTGCATTTAAAAAGGAAAAGAGAAGAAAAATCTCATTATGCACACAGTCTTTCCAAGGGATGGCAGCTCTTCTTTAATTCATTTTGTCTCTGCCTAGTGCATTGATCTTTTGTCTATTTCTGTGCAAGTTAACTTATTCTGATATTTTATGTCATGAATCACTATAGGAATTTAATTAAATTGATATATTAGCTGTGCTGTAATTGCCATTGAAGGACTGTAAATGTCAGGCCACTCTGGTCCCCTCCCAGGCCATGACTGGAAAGAAGATGCTGTAACTCACATAGTTTTCATTATCAAAATATGTATTCAGAACAAATGACCAAGAGATATTTTGACCTGTGTCTCCAGTGAGAACTTTACATTTTTAGTAAGACAAAAAAATGATAAATGCTTTTGCAAATTATTTGATTAATAACCTATAGTTATTTCCTTTGCATTTTTCTAATGCTCCCATGTCAAGCATCTAATGTTGTTCTGTGCTCTCCACCTAATTACTAATAAGTTGCCTGTCAATATCAATTCTGCTCATTTTGACTCTAATTCATTCACCTCTTATATGTTAATTTCACTTTACTTTTTTCCTGAGAGTATTTTCAAAATATCATAATAAATTTGACAGTTTCCATATAAAAATAATCAATGTAAAATTCTTATACAAATAAAGTACTCTATTCAACAAAGTCATCATCTGAGTGTACATCATCTATGATTAGGTGCTTGGAGATATTTATCAGTGTAGCAACATGGATGCTCTGTGATGAAGCTGCAACTGGGCCAGAGTAATTAAGATAATTAAATGTGTATTTAATAAGAAAAAGCAAGCTCACACACTGCTGATGTTATGGTTGAAATAATAACATTTTATATTTTTTAATATATCTAAGCTTAAATATTTTGATTGTTGATTAATATTTTGTTTATTCAAATGCATACTAGTGTGTGCCTGAATAATTAGAAACAGAAATCAATTTAGATAATGAGTCATGATAGTCTAAATCAACTAATTATATCTAAGGATATTTGGACACCATTATTACTTTTGGATACCATTACAACAATATAAGCTTAATTATTTCATCTACAGATAATTACAGGAAATACTTGGGATACTGATACATGGTAAAACATTCCATTTCAATTAACCCTATAATAATAAACAATCCTTTAATGTCTTAAAATTTGTTGACACTTGATTTTCCAACATTTTCACTTTACACTTATAATGACATTTCTCCTATATGAACACTCTGTTTTATAACATGAATAAATATTTGGTTTAATTGACTGAGTTCTATCGTTAAATACTAAAAATATATTTTTATATTTAAAGTCCTATGAAAAAAGCCCATTTATGAAATGGTAAAAATTTGGTTTTTTTTTTCCTAACTGGAATCATGATGCTGAGTTTTAAAAAACATTCTACACAGAACAGTTTTAGATTTACACAGAAATTGCAAAGATAATAGAGTTTCTATCCCCACTCAGTCTCTTCTTCTGTTGCTATCTATTATGAACATGATTACCATTACTAAATGCATACTTAAATGTTATCATTCACTCAAGTTCACACTTTTCTCATATCCCCATAATTTCTACCTAATGTCTCTCTTCTCTTTCAGGATCTCATCCAAGTTACAATATTATTCATCTTAATGAACTCCAGTTAGCAATTCTTAAGACAATAGTTTCAAATGACCTTTATAGTTTGAGGAAGATTGGTCAGAAAATAAGTTATACTGTCCCTTCCAAGGGAATTAATATAATATTTCCCTCACAGTTAGTCTGCAGATAAATACTTTGCAATGAACAACAGAGAGTGCTATTCTAACACTTTGAAGATCGATGTTATTAACATGATATCTCATCAATCCTTATTTCTCATTGCCATTATTGGTTTAGATGGTGTTTACTGACTTCTTTTCTATAAAGGGGATTGATTCTAAATTCCATGCCTCAGTCTTTGAACTTATGTCATAGTGCACATCTTCCAGACTTGTAATGCCACATCCTTAACAAAGAGTCCTAGAGAATATTCATCGAAATTTTCTTCATGAAATACTTACCTATTCTCCCTACCTGTATAGGTGTTAATTACGCATTTGTAGCAGTACAAGGGAGTATCTACTCCAACTCAATATCATCCAGATCCAGTGACAATTACAGACAATGGAAGAATCATTCAAAAACTTGTTTCTAAAAAGGCAATTTGAGTTTCCAATTCTAGCCTATGACTTGCCAAGTTATCTCTGGCACTATTACATAGTAATGATGGTTCTGTACCAAAAAAAAATTCTATGTTCTTCTTTCTTTGATTTTCTCTTGTGTTTTTGAATAATATGCATCTTCACAAGTAAAGAAAGAGATCTGTCCTCAGTTGCTCTTTAGATTCTTCAGGAAAACCCAGATGGAAATAAAAAGTTTTACCTAATGCAATTTCTCATGCTCTGATTGTGACCTACATATTAATTTTCTCCCTATTCAGTAAAATTGTATTTTTTAATTTACTCTTTATTTATGAAGTACTTGCCATGTGTTCATTTCTGAGGGTAATGAGCAAGTCTGCTATGTATAGTTCTCACAACATTTTTACTGTATTTAACTTTGGTCCATTTGCAGTTAAATTGAGGAAATCTGAGATTAGATATAGTCATTGCATATTTTAAATTATGTGGTTACTAAAAATACATCTCCTGCTCAGTTCGTTTTACAATTATGTCAGATATCCTTGGTCAAATGCTATACATTATCTAGGAGACCATTAAATATTTAGTTCTCAACTCTTAATATCAACAAAACCTTAACTGGCAAGTAACTGGGTCAAAATCAAGATTGTAAAAGCACTCTAGTATGCTTTAGTCACAGTAGAATGACATTGTATAAACATAGACCTCAACATGGCTTTTCCCCATTAAATTGACATAGGAGCAGACAGTGCAAACCCATGTGGCTCTACTTGCATCTTACAAATATTTGCACCTTTATAACGGCATTGACTACGGTAATGATTGAATATAATTATAAGGCAGTTGTAGGTAGCAATTCAGTTCTTTCTGTATACAGATATGTTCACAAAGAATTATTTTAAGTAATGAATTGAGATTCATGTGATACTTAAGCCAAAACAATTGATCTTGTCTTAAAAGACTCTGGTCACTGTTTTTAACTAAGTTAATTATAAATAACGCTATGACAAAAAGATAATATAGAATCACACTTCCAAGAATACTCATGCACAGTTTTCATAAAGATGAAAAAGTGCAGTGCAGTTTACTTGCCCACAATGTAATTCAAAAACTAGTCATCACCCACTGAGGGAACAAATCTAAACAAACTTACTTGAAATTGAAAAAGTAGAGAAAACTCCAAATATAATAATTCTATAGAAAGATCATATTGAATGAAATATTTCCAAATCAAATGTCTCTACATGTTACTGAACTTCAAATATTTTGTTTCCTAAAATACTAGAATAGTTTCCTAAAATATAGTATACTATAGGTAAATATCGGAAATGCTTTTTTACTTCTAGTCTGCTAGATCTATACCACACAATCAAATTGTGTTGCAAAGGTCTATTATGTAGTCTGATGGCTGCAGAATATCACTCTCTTCTTCTTCTTCTTCTTCTTCTTCTTCTTCTTCTTCTTCTTCTTCTTCTTCTTCTTCTTCCTCTTCCTCTTCCTCTTCCTCTTCCTCTTCCTCTTCCTCTTCCTCTTCTTCGAATAACCTTTTGGAATTTCTGCCAAAGAAAATGCAAAACTGAGTAGTGATATGAAAAACATTTAATATTTGAAAATTATATAGAATTACACATAATTCTGTACATAAAGACTAGCAAATGAACAATTACCCAGATAGCCATGAAATCAATAAGACATCATGGATGAATAACAAAGTAATTTAAAATTTTATTGCCAAACTCGTAACTCAATAATGATGTACTTCCTGTTTATTGTGGCATGATTTTAGAGACTGTATATAATGAGCCAAGTGACATTTGTTCATTTATCCTGAATATTGTTGATGTTTCAATGAATATTTCCTGAGAACAGACACTGATTTGAAGCCACACGCATAGGTTAATTTACAAAAAAGGAGAGGCAACTTTGAATCATGGATCTGATTATACCCCCTCGAAATATAAAACCTACGTATTGTAATGCTGAGAGTTGTTTCATTTTAAATTTTGTATAGTGTATTCTTAATTACAGCTGTAAAGGCAGAACAATTTACTCAACAAAGACTATTATTCTACGGGAGAGAAAAAAGCCAACAAGTTGACATCTGCAAATTATGCAAATAGGGTAGTAGAAAATAACAAGGCCCTAATAAGCAAGCCCTATTCAGATGGCAAAGGGGAGTGGGAGAAAGGCTCTTCTGAGATAATTATTAAAGTTGGGAGGGCACTTATTCCCAGGGTGCTTCTCTGGGAGGACCAGTTTGTTTTCACTTGCCTCCTCAAGTGGAAATTTAAGTGTGAATTAAAAAATGGCATGCTGTGTTTGAAGAGTGGGACCCCTTTTCTCTTGCCAAAGAGCAGCAATGGATAGAGGGCAACATGTCATTGATTTTGAGTCTCCAATTTGCTTTTCACACCCATATGGTGAATAGCAAGTCATTTAATGCTGTTTACAATAGAAACTATGAATAATGTTAGTACATCAAGTATCTGCATGGCTACTCCTCTAAATTGATAAAATGTTGACAATTGCTTCTTAATATTTTTAAGATGGAGATAAAATCCGTATAAGTGAATGAAACCAGGAAATTTATTCTCAAAGGAATGTCTTATGCACATGTAAATCCTCTTGTGCTCACATCAAGTAAATTAGCTATCATAGCTTAGACTCAGCCTGATAGGGATTTGGAAGATTTCACACTAGTCAAATTGTTATCATAAGTATGATGTTACATACTGCATTTGTGATAAAATGGAACTCAGTAGAGTTATTAGGAAATATACTGTCCAAATTAGACATTAAGTGTGCATAATAGGGAAAGCAAGCTATAAACATATTACTGATGTTTACCATAGTAAACTCTTTAGGTAAGGTGTCATTAAATTTTTTCCATTGATGATCTGTGTATCAAAATAACTTCAATAAATAGAAGTTTTATGGTATCAATTTAATGGAAAATTATGAAGTATTTATGACACCTGATTCAAGAGATTGGTGAAACATGACACCCAAATGGAAGGCTGTTTGGGAAAGACTCCTGAGAAAAAGAAAGTCTTCATCACATTTTAGATGGTGGCAGAAATGGAGAAAAGATGGAAAACTACAGCTACCATTTTAGACCTTCACATATATGTTATGTGAAAGAGTATTCAGTTGTATTACTTCCAATCTGCACAGCAGCACTCCAGTGGAAATACATTATCATTTTACACAGTACTTCGGAGAAATCACCACACACGAATGGACAGTGCAGCCTCAGTTCGGTCTGAACTCAGGTGTTGTTGAGTTAATTCTTGATGTTCTGGTCAGAGTTCTTTTTTTTTTTTTTTTTTTTTTTTTTTTTTTTTTTTTTTTTTTTTTTTTTTTTTTTGTCTTTGTGCTCTTAAGTGAAAATGCTCAATATTAAAACAGTGAACAGTCTATGGTTTTAGCTCTCTTAGAGTTTGATTCTGCTTTGAATTCTGCTCTCAAGGCAGAAAGATGTCATAAAATGCATAAAGCATTAACAGGAAGATAGAAGAAGCAAGAGAAATGACAAGTGACTCAAGGGAAATTTAAATCATAAAAAATAAACTCAGCAAACTGATTTCAGAGTGTGTTCTCATATTAATGGTAAAAACCAGTGCATGATTTCCATAGGCATTTCCATTTCAGGGAAGATCTAAGTGTTTGAATCTCTGAATGTGTAGAAGATCTGATTCTTGGCATATTGCAACTCTGGAAGAAACTAGAACCTTTAGGAGAAAGAAAGAAGTTAGGTTATTGGAAACATGATTTTGAAGGAGAACTGAAAATTTCACTTCTCAATCTATCTCTTTAATAATAGACTATTGCAAAGTGATCAACTTAACCATTTGAGTGCACTGTACCTACATAGATTCAAAATAGAACCATGTGACCAGGAACTCAAACACCTGAGAACACCATAAACTTGGCCATCTTATAACTCTCAGGTACTATCACTGTGGTGACAAATTGATTGATCAGTGATTTGGGTCTCAATTGTTGCATTGAAAAACCATGACCAAAAAGAAAGTTGGGGAGGAACTTATCGGGGGCTTATACTTCCATATGGATATCATCATCTAAGGAAGTCAGAACATGAACTCAAACAGGAGGTGATACAGAGGACTTAAAGGAATGTTGGTTATTGGCTTCCTAGCCTTGCTTGCTTAACCTGCTTTCTTAAAGAACCCAGGACCATAAGACCAGGGATGACACTGCCCACAATGGTCTGGGTCCTTGCCCATCAATCACTAATTATGAAAATTATTTACAACTGGATCTTATGGAGGAGTTTTCTCAATAAAGTTTGCTTCCTTTCAGATAACCCTGTTTGTGTGTCAAGTTGACATACGACTTGTTAGCACAACTGACTCTGTATCAACTTGGCACACAAACAATGTTAAGCCATACCTTTCCTTTAGTATTCATCCCAAAGATTTGACATTTAAAGCATAAAAAGCTATAAAAGTCCCTTCGCAAATTCAAGCACACTAAAATTTTAGTCTCTTTAAAATATCCAATCTCTCTAAAACTCCAAAATCTTTTTAAAAATCTTTCAGCGGTAGGCTTTTTTAAAAATCAAAATTAAATCAAATACTTTCTTCAAGAAGGAAGAACCAGGGCACAGTCACATTCAGAACTAAGCAAAGGCCAAGTCCAACAATATAAATAACTCAATGTCCAATTATGTGGAACATACTCATGATCTTCTGGGGTTTTCCTGAAGCTTGAGTCATTTCTGCAACTCGAACCTCTGCACTTCATACAGTTTTTCTTCTAGGTTTCAGCTGGCTCAACCTCAAGGCTGCTGCTGTTGGTGGTGGTCAGTCCCTTGGTGCCAACGTCACTAAAATACTGGAGTGTTTCCTGCAAATAGAGTGCACTTTCACCAATATACTCTCATAAGCTCTCTATGTTGGCAAGCTTCAAATTCATGACCCCCTCAATCATGGACCTTCAACTGCCACCAAGGTTGTACCTTTACCTATAGCTTCTAACCTCTCACAGTGCCAAGACTCAGCTCTTCTTCTTGACTTCTTCATGTATTCAAAACTAGTACCACACCTTGGTGACTCTTATACTACAACCAAGTTCAGATGCCAGAACAAGGTGAAATCTCAGCTGAATCTGAAACACAGTTTGTGTGTGCTGACCATGAGGAAACACTTCCAACATAAATTTACCTCAAGATTGTTGGTCTCCTATAATCACTGCTAATTCCTTAGCTCCAAGTAATCCACATTAATTGTCCCAGTAATGCAAAGGTGTCATTTTAATATTCCCAGTCTCTTCAGTCCACGCTGACCAGAACATAATTTCAATTAAAAATAGAAAACAGCTTTGATAGTGTCTTTAAAGTTCCCTGTAAGACTTTACAAGCCAGGCCTTCATTTTCTGCACTGCTCTAAGCCTTTTCTTTCAAGTTTTTACAGAGCATTACCCTAAGCTCTCAACAAGCAATGGCTTTTCTAGCCCAAAGTTTAAAAGTTCTTCAGCAATCCTCCCAAAAACTTGGTCAAGGCTCTCTAAGCAATATCTGACTCCTGGTACCAACTTGTCTTAAGTAGGGTTTCTATTGCTGTGATGAAACACTATGATCAAACTGCAAGCTAGGGTTGGGGAACTTGGCTAAGACTTCCAAATTGCTGTTTATAATTGAAATAAGTCAGGGCACAAACTCAAACTGGCCAGGAATCTGGAGACAGAAGATGATACAGAGGCCATGGAGGGGTGCTGTCTACTGTCTAGTTACTCTTGGTTTATCAGCTCGCTTTCTTATAGAACGCAGGACTTATAGAACTTTAGTTTGTGTGTCAAGTTGATATAAGGCTTGCCAGCACAGTCAGCACCAGCAAAGAATACAGAAACAAGGAATTAATAAGCTACTCTTTCAGCAACACTGCAGATTTTGTGGATTACACGGGGGAGAATTTTCTATGCCCATTTTGCATGCTTTTTGCAGTCTCCAATGGAAGCAAATTATATTCTTTCTGATCTTATAGCATGGCTACAGTCACATTCAGATGGAGTGTGTCAATGAAATCTAATAGCTCTTACCTTCCAAAAGTGATGTGAAAATAACTGTTCCCTCCATTTTTTCTTTCTTCTTATGACAGAGTGATACTTCACATAACCCTGAGTTCTTAAAAATCAAGTTACCTTGTACAGCCAGCCCAGCAACTATACAGGCACAATTCTCTCCATTTAATAATTCTAAACCAGGAGTGCTGAAATAACACTTCCACCCAGAAAGCTGACTTTTAATAGAACATTGGCGGATAATTGAACTTTTGCTCATTGTTCAAAAGGTCATGCAGCTTGACTGTGTTCTTTTTCTTCGGGTAAATTATTCAGCTTAAGTATTTATTGACCTGCCAAAATGAAAGTATTGTATGAACTCTGTTACTCTTCAGCATTTCCTAATTTGATTGTATTTTTTTTTCTGTGTGTAATCATACCAGAAAACCTCCATCTTCCCTCCTCCAATTCCAGTACAGGGATCTTTTGTATTTTCTCTGTTCTCAGCATACTCTGTGTATCAGCTTCATGAATCATATAGACATGAATTTATTCAATGGGAAAGTTATACTGATTGAATGGAGACTTTGATTTTTCTTTCAAGATGATTCAATTTTTTAAGCATTAGAGAGAACTGAATAAAAGGAATCTTCAATAGGAGAAGTAAAGCAAATTTTGAATACATTACTAGTATTAAATTATCAATAATCACCTATATTACAATAAAATTGCAAAATGTGTATTTTCTGCCCCTATTAAATTAGTATATGTATAGTACCTAAGTGATATATGACAGCTAACAGATTGAGAAATCACAGTTCTAAATAAAATCTGGGTGCAAATTAGAGCATCTAATTTTGCTACTCAGACATCTTCCATATAAATGCTTCTATGCCAACTTTAACATCCAGCAAAGCCTAAGTTTAAAAGGTTGCTGAATTTCGGAAAATAAATTTTATATGCTGCTTTTATTTTTTTCAAATTATAAGGCTTGCACTGATCTACCTACAGCAAGCTAAGAACTTTATTTTACTGCTTAAGGACTAAGACTTAATTTTTTTTTCATATTTGTTTCTTTTGTTTTTTTCTTTTCTTTTTCTTTTTTTTTTTTTTGGTTTTTTGAGACAGGGTTTCTCTGTATAAGCCTTGGTTGTCCTGGAACTCACTCGGTAGACCAGGCTGGGTAACAAGTTCTGTAATATGTATATTTGGAATTTGGGTCTGGGATGTATGAGAGGCCTATCTCTGAAATTGAAAGTGTTTTTAATAACACACATCTTAACTTACACTTTCCCCTATTTTACTATAAATACATGAACCTCAACACTGCATTCTCAATAAACTCAAACCAGTCTAAAATGGTGGACAAATATACTGAATGGTTGTCCCTTTTCCTCTTTTCTTTTTCTTATTGCTCTATTTTTCTTTCATGTTTTATATATTTTTATAGTTTTATATTAAAACTATTTTTCTTAATATATTCTGATCACAATTTCTCCTCTCCCATATTCCTCCAGATTCACCTGATCCCCACCTATCCAACTCAATTTTCTTTCTTTCTTTCTCTCTCTCTCTCTCTCTCTCTCTCTCTCTCTCTCTCTCTCTCTTTCTTTCTTTCTTTCTTTCTTTCTTGATATTTTATTTACATTTCAAATCTTATCCCCTTTCCAGGTTTCACCTCCAGGAACCTCCTATCCCATATCCCATCCCCTCTCCTCCTGCTTCTATGAGAGTGTTCTCCTACTCACCTACCCATTCTTACATCCCTACCCTTGAATTTCCCTACATGGGGGGTGGGAGGTGGGTGGGTGGAATCAAGCCTTCACAGGACCAAAGGCCTCTCCTCCCATTGATTGCCCAACAAGGCCATCCTCTGGGACATATGCAGCTGGAGCCATGGCTCCCCCCATGTGTATTCCTTGGTTGGTGGTTTAGTCCCTGAGAAATTTGAGGTAGAGTTTTGGTAGGTTCATATTGTTGTTCTTCCTATGGGGTTGCAAACACCTTCAGTTTCTTCAGTCCTTTCTCTAACTCCACCATTGGGGAGCCCATGGTCAGACCAATGGTTAGCTGATAGCATCTGCCTCTGTATTTGTCAGGATCTGGCAGAGCCTCTCAGGAAACAACTATATCAGGCTCCTGTCAGCATGTACTTCTTGGCATCCACAATAGTGTCTGTGTTTGGTGACTTTATATGGGATGGATCCCCAGAAAAGACACTCCAACATATAACAAGAACACATGTTGCACTATATTCATAACAGACTTGTTTATAATAGCCAGAAGCTGGAAAGAACCCAGGTAGCCTTCAACAGAGGAATGGATACAGAAAATGTGGTACATTCACACAATGGAGTACTATTCAGCTATTTAAAACAATGAATTCATAAAATTCTTGGACAAATGGATGGAACTAGGAAATAGCATCATGAGTGAGGTAATCTAATCAAAAAAGAGCACATACATAGTATGCTCTCACTGATAAGTCAATATTAGCCCCAAAGCTCAGCATACTCAAGATACAATTCACAGACCACATGAAGCTCAAGAAGAAAGACCAAAGTGTGGGTGTTTTGGTCCTTCTTAGAAAGGAGTACAAAATACTAATGGGAGGAAATAAGGAGACAAAGTGTGGAGCAGAGACTGAAGGAAAAGCCATCCATCTGGGAATCCAATTTTTTCTTTTTTCTCTTTCTTTCTTCTATCTTTTCTCTGGGATAAGGAAACCAGGAAGGGGGCATAACATTTGAAATGCAAATAAATAAAATAATCAATAAAAAATTAAATTGTATTGTCATTAGAAAACTGTACTCATTCACTTTGAACATTTACAAAAAATCTTTTTTTTCTAATTACAGAGATCAGATTCTAGTATCTCTGAATAGCTATAGTATTCTGCCCAAATGACATGAGCTAGCGATATCACTCATTTATAAACACAACCTTGGGACAGTGAGATGACTCTGTATGTAATAGCCCTTGCCACCCAACCTGATCTCCAGAAACTATATGATGGAATAATCTCCACCAAGTTATCCTCTGACCATGCTCCCTGTGGCATGCACCCCCAGGGCAAAAACAATGAATGCAAAAATAAAATAATAAACACATTTATCTCTGTTTGGGAAAGGATATATAGTGCTTATATGTTTGTGTCCAAATATTAAACAGACAAGCCCCTGAGCTTTTGGTTTTCCATTAAAGTTCTTTGAAACCAAATTCTCAAGATTAGTACTGTCAACTGACAGGATCCTCTGAGAGATCGGCCTCTGTGCTTGCTTGTGAATTGTGTTAACTGAGATGTGAACACAACCCACCCCCCCCCAACACACCTTTCCACACTGTTGGTGGCACCATTACCTATGTAGCAGATCTTGAATTGTTGAAAGCCTAGAGAAAGGGAGCTGAGCATCAGCAAGTCTTTTGTCTCAGATTATGAATGCAGCGTGACCAAATCCCTTGAGCCCTGCCACTATACCTTCCCTCCCAATAGGATCACTTACTGGAACTGTAAGCAAACATGAGTCTTTTCCTCTTTAAGTTGCTTTTGTCAGAGTATTTTATCACAGTAACAGAAAACAAGCCAATATTTTATTTACAAAAGTAGGTGATGTAAAACAAAAGGCCTTCCTATGTTCCAGAAACTGGTTCTGAAATCTTTAAGCAAATTCTCGTTTGGGGTTTCAAATAAATCTGTCTCCAAAGCATAGCATATACTGAATATCAAGTTGAAGCAGATGGAAGTTCTGGCCAAATATAACCAACAGCATTGTTTTCAACATGTTGTGGCATACTAATCAGAGTATGAAGACCTGAGCCTGTATGATTTGTCAGCCGTCTTCCTTCAGGAGATTTCAATCCATTTATACTTAGATGAGTTGTAAGATGCTATTCAACAACATAGCAATTTGCAGTATGTACTTTAGGAGAAATTAGATTTGAATTAAGTGTATTGTCATCTCATCTCTTTAATTTTACATTTTAATTCAACTCAACAAATAGAGTTGAATTAAGTGCATTAATGTCACCTCATCTCATTGATTTTACTTTCTTGGCTTTGAGAAGTGTTAGTGTTTATTTGTCAGTCAAAAATCCCCAAGGGCTACTTTCTCAAATCTAGAACACATATAGCACGAAAGATTGTAAAGCAAGAGTAACATCATAGTGAAGACTAATGGAAATAAAAGTTCCTCCAAGAAGTTTTACATTTACGCCAGTCAGTACACTATGAATATTGTAAACAAAATAAACTGCTATGAAAACCATCAACAATAAATCATCATCCTTGTATTCCCTGCCCCTGCCTCTGCCCTGTTAATTTTTTCTGGAAAAATGATTTAGTGTTAACACACTTCAGAACCAATACCACTTATACAAGACTTCTACAATACCAGTGTTCATTATTGCTTAGTATATATCACCTGTTGGAAGTGGCTTAGCAGGAGAGGTTCTGAGTGACTTGAACTCCTTTTTTTTTTTTAATTTATTTATGTTTAATCTTTTATTAGCACTCTAGTTGTTACCTCCCTCCTGGTCTGCCCTCTAACACTTCCTCTTCCCATTCCTCCTCCCCATCTCCAAGATGTTTCCATCTCACCCTCCTACCCCACCATACCTTCCTTCCTTCTCTCTGGGGCCTCAAGGCTCTTCAGGGTTATGTGCATCTTCTCTCAGTGAGGCCATACCGGGCAGTCCTATGCTGTATATGTGTCAGGGGCCTCATACCAGCTAGTGTATGCTGCCTGGTTGGTAGGGCTCTGTGTCTGAGAAAGCTCAGGGGTCCAGGTTAGTTAAGACTGCTGGTCTTCCTATGGGGTCACCCTCCTCCTCAGCTTCTTCCAGCCTTTCCCTAATTCAATGATAGAGGTCCCCAACTTCAGTCCAATGGGTGGTTTTAAGTATTTGCATCCATCTTAGTCAGCTGCTTGTCAGGCTTCTCAGAGGACAGCCATGCTAGGCTCCTCTCTGTAAGCACACTATAACATCAGTAATAGTGTCATGCCTTGAAGCCTCCCTTTGAGATGGATCTCAAGTTGGACCAGTTACTGGATCACTTTCCCTCTTCTCCATTTTTGTCCCTGAAGTTTTTAGACAGGAACAATATTGGGTCAGAATTTTTGACTGTGGGATGGCAACCCCATTCCTCTACTTGATGCCCTGTTTTTTAACTGGAGGTAGAAAGGGAGTTCCCTCTTTCTATTGTTGGGCATTTCATCTAAGGCCCTTCCCTCTGAGTCCTGAGTGTCTCTCACCTCCAAGATCTCTCATGCTTTCTAGAGTGTCTCCCTACCTCCTACCTTCCAAGGTTGCTTGTTTCCATTCTTTCCGCTGTCCTTCAGGGCTTCACTCCTTTTGCAGGCAAAAGTATGTAGGCAGAAAATATCATCCTGAGTGAAGTAACTCAGACTCAGAAGGACATATATGGTATGTACTCACTAATCAGTGGATACTAGCCAAAAAAGTACAGAATATCCAGGATTCAATGACCAGATCTCAAGAAGGTAAGCCCAAGTGCCCAAATGAGGATGCCTAAATCCCACTTAGGAAAAAGAAAGCAACCACAGGGGGCAGAGGGAGGGATCTGGGTGGGAGATAGGACAGGGAGAGGAAAAGGGGAACATGATTAGGTATTTCGAGGGGGACTAGAGTGAAGCCATCCTCCTTTTGATAGGATTTTGGACAAACTCATGGAACAAGAAGAATCAAAAATCTACTTTAACAGTATTTATTTCAAAACTGAAAATCAAACGAAACTATGACAAATTGGAGAATTTAAACTGTTTTTCCTATTATAATTTTGTAAATTTAAAATATTCTAAAAGATATTTATACTATTTGGAATACAGTGCTTTTAATGTTAAAACAGAAAGTGGAACATCTCCTTTAACCATCTAATCCCTTTAATAACCCAGGAACCTATCTTTATAAAGGCTTATAAGACTGTTGTCTGTAATGCAGTTTTATTTATTCCTCCTTAACAAAGTTGAAAAGTTTCCTAAAGTTCACCATAAATGTCCCACTGAAAAAATTTTAACAAATCTATAGGTACTATCTAACCGTGGGACTTATATTTGAGCCACTTATTTGTACCACGGACTTCAAAGGGTGGATTTTGGTGGTAGAGGTAATTAGCCAGATCTTCCAAAGCTGGTTCTGGATCAGTTGTAGCAAACTGAGCTGCTTCCTCAACTTCTTTCTTCACATCTGCATCAATTTCCTTCAATTCTTCAACATTGCTGAGGTTGTTGCTTATCATTCTCTCTCGGAGCAGCATTATAGGATCACTCTTACTTCTCACGCTTTGAACTTCTTCTCGTGAACGATAACTGACCCCTGGATCGCTCATACTGTGTCCATGATAACGGTAGGTCTGCAGCTCCATCAAAATGGGCCCCTTTCCGGATCTGCAGTGATCAGCTGCAAACTTGGTAGCCTCACGAACACTGAGAATATCCATCCCATTCACTCTCAGTCCAGGGATGATAAAGCCTTTCTTGTGGTAATCAGTACTGGCTGCTGATCTCTCAATAGCTGTTCCCATTCCATAGAGGTTATTCTCACAGATGAAAACGCAGGGTAATTTCCACAGGGCAGACATATTGTATGTTTCGAAGACCTGCCCTTGGTTAGCCGCACCATCACCATACAGAGCCAGGCAGACCTGACCGCTCTTCAAGTATTTACAGGCGAAAGCCACACCAGCTCCGAGGGGAACCTGTGCCCCAACAATGCCATTGCCCCCATAGAAGTTCTTGCAGTACATGTGCATAGAGCCTCCCTTGCCTTTGGCGCAGCCTCCTCTGCGTCCAGTCAGCTCTGCGAGGATGGACTTCACTGACAGTCCCCGCGTGTAGCACAAGCCATGGGCCCTGTAGGATGTGATGATGTGGTCGGTGGGATTTATCCCTGCCTCCAGCCCCACGGAGCAGGCTTCCTGCCCATCACACAGGTGACAGAAACCACGAATGAATTTCTGCTTATACATCTGGTCGGCCTTCAACTCCATGCGCCGAATTACCTGCATGGTCCGGTAGTATTTGAGGGCCTCGGCTCTGGTAAGCACGGTGGAGGTGGGGGGGCCGTCTTCCAGCCGGTACAGGTCGCATTTCTTAATGTCACAGGTGGCGTCGTTGGAGAACTGGAGAGATGACAGCAGTCCTCTGAAAGCAGGCTTCTGGACCATTCCCGAAAAGACGTGAGACAGCACAGTGGCCAGCATTTTCCTCATGGAGAAACGGCAGGCACAACGGCAGCGGCTCCCAACGATCTCTCTCAGCGGCTCTCAAGATGGCGGCCAAGCTCCTCTGACGCAACAACAGTGCGACACAAACACGTTGCCTACGTCAGCGGCAGCGATCCAGAAGCCACGCCCACGGGGCCTGCGCCTCCGATTCTTCCAACCTTAAAGTGAGGATCTCTGGCCCTTTCATCCTATCTAACACCATCGTCATTGCCGCCCACAGCAACTGTCTTTTCTCTGTAAACTCAGGAAAAGTCCTGGCAGGGGGAGGACAGCCCACTGTACACAGCCTTAGGTTCCATCCCAGCGCCTCTAAACTTGGAGAGTAACTGCCGTACATACCGGTAATCTCAGACACTAGGCATGGAGGTTTATAGGAGCTGGACTTTAATCCTATTCTCAGCCAATGTGATCTCTTTGGCCTCAAAAAGAGGGGCTGTTCCGGGGGAGGGAGAGAGGAAGAGGAGGAGGAAAGGTAGGCAGGAAGGACGAAGGGAGGGCGAGCACAAAATGGCATCATTCTTTCTTCTACCTTTGCATCTTTAAAAGAAAAAAATTACCAACACCTTGGCGTATGTATTGAAAAGTATGTACAAATACACAAGCACTCATAGACAACCCAATCATGGATTTGTGACTTTTTCATATATTGTCCTGGCGCAGTAGAAGCTTTACTGTTTTCTAATGCGGAAAGGGTTTAAATGATACTTCGTGACTTTTTTTTTTTTTAACGGTCCTATTAGATATGTTTTTCTCACTGTTCCATTCCTCCGGTTTTGTTTTTGATCTTTAAAACACATTTGCTAAGCCTATTCCATCCTCTACTATATTTAACGGAAAACAAATTTGCAAATTATCTCTAGTTAGAACTTTTTAAATGCTAACTTTTCAAGATAATCTTGCTGCTAAAATGTTTAAAACAATAGCTAATATTCCTGAATAAAATGCAACTTTTATCTCCCTACCCTCACAATCTTGAGGTAGCAGAACCTCAATCTGAGGGCACTAAAGCTTTGTCTTATATAGGCATTTTGAGTTTTCAGCTGTTCAGGCTTCTTTACCCTTTGTGACAGTTCTTAATTATGCCCGGATGTTTTTTGTTGTTGTTTGTTTGTTTGTTTGTTTGGGGGGCATTTTTAATTTTTTTAAACTATTGTTTACATGTCTTCTGTTATCACTAAGGCTTTTCTTGCATGGTTTTTCTTGTACTGAAAGATATCTCCAACAAGCTTCCAAAGATTCTCATTTGCTTGTGTATTTTGCTTAAAATTAATCAAAAATTAATCTTAGTATGGGCAATATAGAACGTGTGTATGTGTGTGTGTGTGTCTGTGTGTGTATGTTATTGTGAGGGGTAGGGGTTTGCCACAGCTCATGTGTAAAGGTAAAGGAAAACTTTGTTAGGTCCAAAGCACTGCCAGATCCCCCCCCCCAAAAAAAAAACCTAATAAAACAAAACTAACAAAACAAACAGACAAAAACCAGGAGTGAGGAGATAGTGTCCTAATCAGAAGGACATTGCTGGGTAAAGAGAAGCCTAGAGGCAATTTTCTGTTCACCATAAAAGTGGATCCCTTAATGCAGGGTTTCTACTTAACCAGAACCACCATTATTCTTTCCCAAAAGGTCAACTACCTTCAGCCAAAGCACCCAGTGTCTAAGCCACCCCTACTCAAAGATCCTGTTGTGCTTAGATTCCTAAGCAATTCTCCTGGATGTGTGCTCTGTTCTGTATCCATTGCCTGCTATTCAGTTTTAAGCTCTTGCTCATAACATCCTATTACAGGTCCAGAGCATCCTTCTTCTTCATTGCAAATCTCATTTTGGATACTTTTGATATTCAGGCCAAGAAAAGAAAATAGTGTGCTAAAAAGTTACCATAGTTCTTAAAGCTGGATCCTCTTACACATTCCAAAACCTGCCATCGTAATAGGTTTCTTTTACTTCATTTAGAATTCATCTGTTGGAATTTGTGCTCTGGTGGTGGTGTTTGCAACTGTCTTTGATAGTTAGCCGGAATCTGCTGTTCTCTCTCATTCCTGCAGGTATCTGCAGTCTCCTGGGAGCATTATATCCATAAGAATGAAAAAAAAGAATTGACACTGCAGGATGGAACAGTTGTGTTAATGGGTCACTGAGTGACAGCTGAGACTTCTCTCAGAGGGCTCTGCCAGGCTTGTGCTGCCAGGAACACAAGAGCTATACAGTAAAAGTGTGCCAATTTAATCTTGTCACATGTAGCCTGAGCTGCAAAGATAGAGCTTCCTTTAAAAGCCCAGTGTGACAAGGCTGAACAGAATCATGGCAGAGAAGAACATGCACAATGGTCCCTTTTGGCATCAAAATCTAAGCAGGATAATTAGTCATAAAATGTGAAACTTACAGAGACCACTTAGACATTGGCTATGTATCCAATATTTACCTTAAAATTAGACATCATGTGTGCAGAATACAATGTGCAAGGATATTAACTGAATTGGTTAATCTCAATGACAAGTTTTCAGACTTATATTACTGTCTTCCCTAACACATTTGTATTTTCAAAGACAAATCAAAATTTCAAAGACAAAAAAAAAATCAGTGTAACAGCTAAAAGCTATCCCAGGCAGTTTTTGATCTTCAGCCCACTTATTAAGTATTTCCAGCTAGTCTCCATGCAAATTATTCATGTACTACAAGGCCATTGGTGGCACATTGTTCTTAATTTTTCTTCTTCTTCTTCTTCTTCTTCTTCTTCTTCTTCTTCTTCTTCTTCTTCTTCTTCTTCTTCTTCTTCTTCTTCTTCTTCTTCTTCTTCTTTCTTCTCATTGCTTAATGCCATCTTCATTGTGAAACAGATCCAAGGAGCATTTTGTTTGTCTTTCTGAAGTGTTTTTACAATTAAAATCCCCATAACTTCTATGTGTTTAATCAATGCCAAATTTCTCTTTTAATCTACTTCAAATTAGAGGAAAGTAAATGAACACTTTCTTAAGGCCAGTAGCAGATACTTTGGTTAATTAAGAAAAATACCAATAAAAAACAAAGACAGTGATTATGGGAGCAGCCATTCATGCCTTTGTGACAAGTGTTCACTTCATGACCACACTGGTGATCTGACGAAGGCATTTCTGATTTTGTCTTAAAATGCTACTCTCCTTGAAAACTTTACAGTAACAGACAGGCTATATGAGAAAAGAACAGTATGAGTGTTTACATGTCTCTAGCAGTAATTGCACTTTTCCACCAAATGTTAATTGGAGAAAGCTGTTAAAGAGTGAATATGTTCTTGATAAATAATATCAGACTCTCATCCTTATAATTAGTGGAAATATATATTTTTTAAGCTCCAAGGTTTGGCAATCAGGAGTGATGAGTAAGAACTCAGTGCACAAATTAGAAGTTATATATAACTCAACAATAATTTCTCCCATTTGGTCTATTATTTCATTTCCCTCAGAGAAAAGGGAAAATATCAGAATCATATATTTTACAAAATCATGACAATTAAGCAGGGTCCCTTTTCAATGTTATAACAGTGAGGCTATTTTAGAACATCCAGATTCTGGATAGCATTGTCATCTTCTATTCAGTTCTTCTATATTTCTGAAATGTCATTAACTCAAAAATAAAGAGAAATTATCATGAAGAAAAAGTGAAGGTGAAGCTTCCTTCTTCCATCTCATGACAGCAAGAGAAAAGAAAATAACAATGTCAATTAATTTTTGAAGTAGCTTGTTAAGTCATCATTATTCCTCTGCTGATGACCAGAATACTATGACTTCACTCTCCTGAGTCTCCTAACCCTAGAATTTGAGGCCTGTAACTTAATATGTTAAAGTGAGATAATAAGTAAAATTTCTTCTTTATCATCTGATACTACAATTTACTTGCCTAGAATCTCTATTATAAGTGAATCCATAGAGGAATTGGAATTTTTGAAATAATATCTGATTTGTTTTTGCAGTTGTTTTGCAAACCCAGAATCTTCATTCAAATTAAAATTCACAAATAAAGAAATGTTTTTTAAAAATCAAGGTAATCACAAAAGCTACAGCTTAGAGCTAAGTTTATTTTTACCTTGTCCAAAAGTTTTTATCTCTCTCATATTTAAAATGTCTCAAGTTTTTATTTTGCAAACACATTTATGCCTATAATATTGATTTTAATTACTATTAACTTGGAAAGTAAAACATAAACTCCATACCTTGAGTAATGAAAGGGGTGCTTTTTAATAGGTCTTTTATGTTGTTGGTCTCTTCTGGTTTGTATTACTTTATTTTCTTTTTAAATGTTCTCTACCATCCTTCCACTTAACTTTGGGTATATTAATGTTCAGACATCATTGTGTCATTCAATAGCATGATTAACACATTTATATCCTTACAGTTTGTTTCTTTGAATAAGACCTAAGAAGCAACGAGGAAGGTCTAAATAGAAAGGGATGCTGGCAAAATTCCAGGGCTGTGCTGTTCCCTAGAAGGAACTTTGAACAACACACTTGACCAATTCATTCACCCAAAGAGAGATTGAAAAAAAAAAGTAAACCATGATTGCCTCTTGAATTACTTCCATGGCTTACTGCTTCTTTGGTTTCCCTTTCCCTCCACTAAGTCTAAGCTGTAGAGAGGAGTAACCCATCCTATTCTAAACTGAATACTAGTAGAATTCATCCTTACTGATCGACAGAAAATCTCCATTGACGTGAATCAACTAAATATCATGATTGTTACTGTTTTTCAACTCCTATGCTCTTACATACAATAATTTGAGGCTTAAGGTACAGTGGTAAATGTTGTCTAGCCGTGAAGCTCATATCTATTTGCTAGAGAAACAGATAAGTCACATTTGCTTATTTAATTCTCTGAGTTCAGAAAGTCAATTTGACTTGTTTCTGATTCCCATATTGGAGAACGAAGGACTGTGGAGATTAAATGGGAGGGAGGAGTTACAAACGTAGTTGGAGAAAACAAAGTGTCTATTCTTCCGTCTTCTGGAAATGCCACCTTCTAGGAACCCACTTCCTGCTAAGAAACAAAAGTGGAATGGGGACATGCAAAACTTTTCCTTAATCCAGTTCATTGGATGGTGGTGTGCTGCAGTCTTTCCCAGCTTCTTTAGCATGGCCTAGAGAAAAAGATACGTCATCATTGAATGACACACGAACAGCTGTTACAGAGGCAATGAAAGGAAAGTGTGGAATTCCAGGCAGTAGTTAGAACAACAGTTTGTCTTTATTAGAATCAATGATGAACAAATTAACAATAGAGCAGTGTCAAACAGCAACACACAAACTAAAACACTTATTTTGTAAAGTTGCATTGTCTCTTTTAATTTGGTGGACAGCTGAGTTGAAAAACACTCTGGGAAATAGGAAAATTAGGATCTCATAATTATCCAATCTATTGTGAATATGAATGCACTATATCCAAGCAACCTCAGACAATGCAGTCAGTATATGTTTTATGGAGCCTTTCTTGTGTGAGAATCGTTCTGTTCCTATGGACCCACTGCGTATCTGGATTCTAAGAGAGTAGAAATGTATCTGGTACTGAGAACCTAAAAGGACACAAAGTGGGGAGAGCAAAGACAATTTTAACTTAGAAGCACAGAAGATATCACTGACATTGGTAATGTGAAAATGTACTGGGGGGAATTTTCAGCTCAGATATGGAAGGCACTGATCAAAAGCAGCATATCGAGCCAGGCAGATCATTAGGTTTTGTTAAACTACCCCAGGCTGGGCAGGCTCCTCTATCCACTTGATTTCTGAATATAATGTGGTGCATTCTTCTAGTAGTCAATATACAGTTTATAGTCCTGTATAACCCTTTTCCCTACCTTATTCTCTGTGACAAATTACAAATTCATAGGAACAGATTGCAATAACTCCAAGAGATGAGATGAAAAATGCACAGGGGCTAGCAAATCAGTGAACACTAGACATACCTGTAGGTCCTTCATTCCTTCTGAGAGAGCCATTCTTATCTTCTGATCCTGTGCTTCCTTCCTGCACACATGAAGCACACTGCTTCCCAGACACAGATGCCCGTCTCCTGATAAAGTTTTACTTCAATCAGAACTTCCTGCTCATCTCAGCAGAGGAAGAACCTTATCTGGAAATCTAACCCCGGCCTTTGCAACATAACCTTCTAATTTATCATAATGATGCTCCATGCTCCCACATCCCCACCAGAGAATAATTGATTTTGTATTCTTTGGATTGCTTTCATGCTCAAATTTCCTCATCTGTAAGTAGATACCAGAGACCTCACTGCCTCCTTGAGATTTCATCCCACATTATTCCTTTTATCTAGTTAGGCTCCACAAATATGTAGCCAGCACCCACTGTCTCCATTTACTTTCCTCTAATTGCTTCCATATGCTTCTGCAATCTGTGTCATCAACAATGAACTGAAATTTCTCACATCAAGGACTTGGCTAAATTTAATGACAACTATCATATTATCAGTCTCTGGAACTCTCTGCCACATAACACAACTTTCTCTGTTGATATATTCTTGCCCTGACTCAAAAACAAAATGAAACATTTTGAGTTTATACCATTTATAAGCAGTCTTCATTTCCTAATATATAAACCAGGACCCAAAAGTGAATGTGGATCTACAGCTTAATGGTACACATGCTGCTCTTGACAACTTAAAGTTTCCCACAAGGACTCAGATGCCTTACTGCTTGAATTCCCACCAGCAAAGAGATGCCAGTTCTATTTTCAACACTAGCTTCTCTTCATTCTCTATACCACCAGAAATATGTATTGTAAACTTGGTGCCTCTTTAAGCTTGAAAACACCTAAAAGGGAAGGTTTCTGTATTTCTTTCCATTTAAATAAAGTTAAGTTTTGAAATTTACTGTCATGATCTGAGACAAATTATCAGCTTATGAATCCACTGTATCTTTAACTATAGTGCTCCTAACATTTTTATACTGTCAACATAGGAAAACAAAAAGACAAAAACCATAAAACGTCAAAATTTACCAGTTGTTCAGTTTGATTCTTTTCATTTTTTAACTTGTGTTATGATTAAACCCACACTTTGTGTTTTAATAACTTGATACCCTTTCTTTTATTTCATATTATAGGCATTTCTAAAATCACAAAACCATTTAAAAGATAATTTCAGCCTCTGCAGACTATCTCCAGTATATGACTACATAATAATTAAAGGTTTTCTCTGTGACTATACACTTATGTTACTGTAAATCTTATCTTAGGTGCCAAACCCACTATGTATTAGTAAATCTATTCATTGAATTTAGTTGCCCATGATTTCATCCAGAACATGTAAAGTCTTCACTTTCCTTCATTCAGCTTTCTACCTGTATAGTTACATTATCACATATTATAAATAGCTTTTCTTTTGAGATATCAGAAGTTATTGCTGCATTATGACAGTAGAGAACATTGTGTATTAAAAACATCTGTTTTCTCTATTCAGGTCTTTCTTTTGTGTCTGAAGTAGTCAATATCTTTTATTTTTATGAGTGGTTGTTTAATGTATTTAGAGAACTATTCTTACATCTGTGTTTTCACAAACTATATTTTTATTTTTTCAGGGATTTTTGTTCTATAGTCTGTCAGTTGAATCTTATGCAATCACTCCTCCTTTTGCTTATTTCAACATTATGTAATTATATGGTTAACAGGGTAAACCTTTATACATTACATTTCTTTTAATAGGCCTTCTAAGATTTGATAGCCTATATATTTTAATATAATTATCAAATTTATATTTTATTAAGGTAGTTTATGCTTAAATATATTAAAATAAAACCTGAAGTGATTCCATCTTTAATAAAATTACTTCTCCATCTAAGAATATGCATCTCTTACGTCATTCAGAATTGTATTCACTGACATTATGTGATCTTCCTGATGAGTGCCCTAGACACTGAAAAGTTGTTTCTCTGACTGGATGATGACAGTTTTAATATACAATTATTTACTGAATCTTATCATGCTCCAGGCACTTTTTAGGAAACTGGCTAGCCAGGCTGTGCTCAGCTGTTGTAACATGCCTGTCACAGAGATAAGATCACATCACTCTTGTTCATGATAAAATCAAGGATATATATATATATATATATATATATATATATATATATGCATATATATATTCTTGGATATATATATAAAATCAAGGATATATATATATGCATATATATATATCCTTGGATATATATATAAAATCAAGGATATATATATATATATATATATATATATATATATATATTCAAAGATGAAAAGCCAGCAAGTTATATACGTAAAATTCTAATCCATATCTAACTCCAAAGCGTCTAATGTTTCACCAACAATTACAAATTTAGCACTGAGTTTGAAGTATATACACAGCATAGAAAATGTTCCAAATGTAAATTTTATTACATTTTGCTTAAATCTGTAAAAATTAATCAAACATCATTATTTTATTTTCTTTTTATTGAAAATAGATCATTCTCACACACAATACATTCCTAACCCCTCCATCCATTAATACTACTCCCCCCAACATCTTTTTAAATATCCATTAACATCATATATTCTTAAAACCTTAATGTATTTTGTTTGTGTGTGTGGGTGTGTGTATGCACACACATGCTCATGGAGATGGAAAGCAAGCATTTCCCACAGCACATGTGTGGAGTAAGAGGCCAACATTTGGGGGAATCAGTTCTCCTCTTCTCACTTGACTTGTTAGTTTTGTAGCCCTGATCCTTAGTCCAGGGTAGCTGGCCCATGAGCTTCTGGCCTATTCTCCTGTTTATGCTTTCTGTTTCCCTGTCAAGAGTTCTGTAAGAACCACCCATTGTCATTTTCAACAGGTTCTATTCACTTGTGCTCATACATTGTTTTTAACCTCCATTTTGGCAACATGAATACCTTTTACTTTGTATTTTATTATTTACTCATTTATCTATAGTCGTTTGAGGATTTGATACAGTGTATTTTTTTTTTTTTACCATATTTACCTCTTTCCCCACAACTCTTCCCAGATCTAACCCTCTTTCCCTACTCTCCAGCCTGGTGTCCTATTTTTAAAGAACATCCAGTGTGTACATGTTAAACTACTAACTTTTATTGAGTGCTTAGCATAAAACATTCACTGTTTAACACTAATTGATACATTTTTCACAAGCTCACCTTTTAGGGCAATGTTCATCATGCTTCCTTATTGTTAAAGTTAGTTTTTACTAACATGTCTCACCCGCCCTGCTTTCCCCTCCACAGTCATAAACCTTAGGAGTTTTGTAGCCATATTTGAAATGGTTTAGTTTGACTCTAGTTTTAGTTCAACTGTCATGCACTAAAGAAAGAATGAAAAAGTCACGCTTTATGCCTTCAGGGACCTTAAATTCTTGTGCAGGTCCTTGAGAGGACTAATTAAATTCCACTTCATTCCTGACTGGGCTCCACATAACTTGGAGTATATGATAAATGATTCACTAATGGAGGAAAAAGTACCAACCTGAACCTTTTTGTAAAAGTTCACTGCAGAATATCTCAGTATGAAAGGAAAGGTGGTCTTCTTGCCCACAGTTAGGCAGGCCCACTTTCTCTGTCAGGGGTTGTGCTCACCCTGAAAGATTAGGACCATTGATGGGGGAGGGGGAATTAAGATGTTCTCACCTATGCTCTACTCATTCAGGAAGGAGACAAATCTAGCTTGGGACTCAGATTTTATTTCTTAAATTTGTCATTTAAAGTTTCCCTTTGTCTTTACCTATAGGGTTGACATAAAATCTGGAATTCAAATAGAGAGATCTAGGTAATTGCAGAACTCCTCTGTGTCTCTCCTGCCTATGGCACTGTCCCTTCTTCCTCTTTGTTGAGGCCTGCTCTGTCCACAGATCCGGTCTAGCAAGAGAGAGAGTTGGAGGAAGAAGGGGGAGAAACTCGAAGAATGGAAAACAAACCAGAGAATCTGTAGTCAAGTCTCCTTTACTGTCTTCAACACACACAATTCCTACTCTACTCCACTACTACACCACACCTTTTACAAGGAAATCCTGGGTATTTATAAGCACAAAAAAAAAAAAAAAAAAAAAAAAAAAAAGGAAAAAACAGGTGCAAACAGTTTACCACGTGCAGCATACAGCTGGGGTCACTAAATAGCAAAACAAACTATGTGGGATAAACAATATACTTATCAGAGTGTGCTTCAGCTGTTATAGGCTTTTGAAAACCAAGTCTTTCATCAGGGTATATGGCTCCAGATGGTTGCAAAGTTGATCTAGCCACTTTCTGCTTAAAGTCAGCTCCCAACACCTCTTGTTCTTCAGGGGCATCCCACTGTTGTCTGTTAGTCTGTTCTCTGCTCCAGGAACATACACTGCCTATTGCTGTCATTGTTCCTGGATTTTGTTTTGTCTTCTTAGAGGTGACTCACTTCTCTTGTAGGTGGTGATTTCTGTGATATTTTTATATTTGGTACCAGAAAATAATTTAATACTTGGAAATATCCTAAAATTTGTAGCTAGAAAATATAAGAAGTGATTTCCTTAAATGAATTCAAATACAAATTTTTTAATGAGTACAGAGAACAATAAATTTATAGACTTTTGTAAGGACTGCTTTCATACTTAATTTAAAAATTGTTTGCAAAAAAATTAAAACATGCTTCTTTGGAAGAAATCTATAACTTTAGCAACAACAGTTTAAAACCATGATAAACAAAATTTGCATGGGTACATTTTATTGTAGGTAAGAAGACACTGTGTGTATGTAGAATGTAAGTGGGGTATTGTTTCTTCATTGATTGGTCATTTTTTGCTTTTTGGTTTTTTTTTTTTTAAATAATCATTGTTTCCTTCAAGGAAATAACATAGCACTTTGGAGTAATTCTGTGGAAAGGACATGAGAACATAATATTAAATGAATAAGGAAATTTTCTATTATGTTCATCTGACGCAGCACCTCTATTTCCTTCCTGATATATGCTTTTTATAGAAACCATATCAACAGTGTGTGTATACATATGTATATATACGTACTTTGGTTTAGCTTATTGTTTGACAATAAATCAAACTCATTTATTAGTTGTCATTTAAATTATTTTAATACATTTGTTGGAGAATCATTAATAATTTGTTCTACACATATGTAAAAACATGGATCTATATTTTGCATATAAAGATTACTCAGATTTAGTTTAATATCATGATAAATTATATAAATTTATAGAGTAGGAAATAGCTTCCAATTGCCAAGATATAATAAGAGCTAATTACCAATATATAAAAATAAAAGATGAAGTGAAATATATATTTTTAGAATATATATTAGAAAGGATGTGGTACATAATTACTCTTCATGATAAGGCATGAGTGTAAAGAAATTTTAATTCAGTAACATGGCTGTTCTGGCAAGGTATGATCAAGTTGGAATGCAGACATGCTACACACGTTTAATCTCTCTGGCTGAAACACAGACATACCTGTTGTATACACCTTTAAAGAAAGAAATTAGATTGTAGAAGAAAGAAGCCATATTTGAAAATGTTATTTGTTTAATTGGGCAGCAGACAGAGTAATGAATTAGAGAAAGATTTGTCAGTATAAAGATACACCCAATTCTCAGGAGATCAGCACAGGAAAGAGAAGTGTTTTTAAAGGGGAGCTAAGGGAGTGAGTTTAGTCAGTTCTGGTCAGTTAACTGGGAATCCAATCTGTGTAGTGAATGCAGTGCAGTGGAGTTGAGTCATTAGTGCATTCATATAGAACTCATGTTTCAGTTCAGGTCAGCAGAAGCAGTCAAAGCCAGAAAATAAGAATGACCAGATTAGAACAAATTGCCAGAGTTAGTTTGATGCCAAGCAGAGCAATTCAATAAAGAACTGAGAGAAGCCAGTTTGAATCAATCAGCTTGGAGAAGAGTTTGAGCCAGAACAGCTGAGTTGAAGCAGCCAGCCAGAGTTCAGAAAGAGCTGGAAAGGGTGACCTTATTCAGTTGTAAGCCTCCAAGATGACAATTACAGTAGGCAAATAATAGTTACTTTTACACATAAGAACATTCAAAAGAAACAGTACAATATATCAAAATCAACACCATGAAGCTTTTCAAATTTCTATGAGAATGGCTTATTCTTCCTCAAAGCTTATAGACAACATTCAATAAGAGAGGAAGTTTAAAGATAGCATAAAAGTGAGAGGCAATATAAACAGGGTGATGGAAAGAAACCTGTAGGATAGCTTTCAAAGAAATAGCATGAACAAAGTAGAGGCCTGTTATAATGAAAAGTTCCTTACAGTGTGACTTAGTGTGTGAATACCTATGTGACAAGGAACATGGACTACTTGGTACTAGATAGGTCCATAAATATTAGCTGTAAAAGAACAATGAGCAGAAGAACTTCACTCTTTCTTCAATGCAGAAAGCTAGAGAGAGACATGGCCTGATTTCTACAGGCTACAGAATCTGATTTCTTACAGTGCCAATCTCTTACAGGAAGATGGACACCATCTAACAGTGAGTATAACCCTAGTTACTTCAAAACTTTAGAGGACAAAATCTGAAATATATCCAGAAGACAAGTTGAAACATGTTCTAGGAAAAGTGTGATATGAGCTGTCCTAATACATTTTCTTTTCTTTTTCCAAGCAAAATTTCACTGTTGATGAGGTTGATTATAAAGTTTATTGTGTTAGTCATTATTTATTTAAATCAACATACACATACACATTCACTCACACACTCACACTCATACACATACACACTCACTCTCACTAGCATGCACATGAATGCACACACACTAACACACACACATTCACACTAACACACATAAACATATATGTGCACATACACACACTCACTCACATACACTCACACTAACACACACTCACTCACACACTCACACTAACACATGTGCATGCACACTTATAGTAACACACACAAACACCAACACACACATGCACTAACGTGCAACATAGCAGCAAAAGAAAACCTACTTGAGAATACTTTTTCCCTCTGACACCATTTCCATGTAGTAGATACTCACAGATTCAACATCCCTGGTCTGTCCTTGAACACTACGCATTCTATTCAAAGGAAATCTCTTATTTATCTAACTCTTTGATTCTTATTTATTTCTCTTGGTGCAGTGAGGCCTTCTGGAAAGTAGAGGTGTATTATTTTTCAAGAAAATGTCCCCATTGTGCATTTTTGAATCTTTGTCAAATATCAGATGGCTAAAATTATACATACTCATGTTTGAGTTTTCTATGCTGTTTCACTGAATAAAACTAACTAAGAAGGTGAAAGGTCACTAAAGTGAAAACTTTAAATCTCTGAAGAGATTATGAAGATGCAAGATGAAAATTACTCTCTGACTCATGGATCAGTAAAGTTAATATTGTGAAAATTGTTCATTCAACCAAAAACATATTTTACACTCAGTGAAGTCTTCTTTAAAATCCCCATGACATTTTTTAAGAGAAGCAGGAAAAAAAAGTCTTAAAATGCATACAAAAGCATAAAAGACTCAGAATAATTAAAATGATGCTGAGACAAAAGAACAATTTTTGAAGTTTTATTACACAACACTTTAAGCTTTATCACTATAGAAGTAAAAAGAGCATGTTAATGACACACAATATAGACATGTACACCAGTATAACAGAATAAATTGCCCAAATTTTTGTAAGTTCTTGTAACAACAGCTACCTGATGTTTGATATATATGCCAAAACCACACACTGGAAGCATCATCAACAAATGGTTCTTGGAAAACTCAATGTCCACATGTAGAAAAATAAAATCAGACCCTTGTATGTCACCTAATCAGGAAAAAAAATAAACCTACAAGAAAAAACAACAAAAAATCTCCAGATAGATCCAATGTGAAATCTAAATTAATAAAACTGCTGTAAGAAAACATAGACCTTATCATAGTAGATAAAGGCATGGGACTGGAGAGATGGCTCAGCAGTTAAGAGCACTGACTGCTCTTCCAGGGGTCTTGAGTTCAATTCCCAGCAACCACATGGTTGTGTGTATCTGAAGACAACTACAGTGTACTCATATAAATAAAAATAAATAAATCTTAAAAAAAAGGAAGAAGAAGAAGAAAATAGGGGCACATAAAGAAACTTTCTAAATAGAACTCTAATGCTTAGAAATGGCTGCTAACAATTGAAAAGGGAGACCACTCCCGGCAGTGGTGGCGCATGCCTTCAATTTTAAACCCAGCACTTGGGAGGCAGAGGCAGGCGGATTTCTGAGTTCGAGGCCAGCCTGGTGTACAGAGTGAGTTCCAGGAGAGCCAGGGCTATACAGAGAAACCCTGTCTCGAAAAAACAAACAAACAAACAAACAAAAAAAAAAAAAGAAAAAGAAAAGAAAAGGGAGACCACGAAAACTAAAATGTTTTTATACTTTAAATGAAACAACCCTTTACACAAGTTCAAATAATCTGAACTCCAATCACTATACTTTATACTTTCAGGGCAAGTATTTTATCATATAGCTCTCTCCCAAATACCACATTTGTTATTGCTAGATGGTGTAGGTTAGCGGGGGACTCTAATGCTCCTGAAGATTGCTCGTCCTATTAGGCAAGCTGACACAATGTGATCTGAGCAATATCAGCAAGTTTCTGTAAAGGAGGTGGAAAACTGTGGAAATCTCAGTTTTTAATAAGCCACCCAGGTTTTCAAGGTTGTATTTTCCAAATTTACAAGTCAAATGAATTTCCTGTAGAGCATAGTGAAGTGTTGGGGTAAATCTCCAACCCAAATACAAAGAAGACACAATTCAATAATTATGAATACAAACTGCCCGCCTAAATTGGGCAGATTCACCACTACCCTATTTTACTTCCCATCACTGAGATCCCTTACAACTTATGTCCTTCTCCTCCGTTGTCCTTCCACCTCTCTCTCCTCCGATCATCTCCCACCACCTCTTCTCCAGTCGTCTCTTCCTCTCCTCCTCTCCTCTTTCTATCCCCTCCCCTTCCTCTTTTCTTCTCCCAGCTCCACCTCCTCTTCTACTGCCTAATCACTAACCACTGCAAATACAATGTAGCAGAATAAGTATCCTGCTACTGAATGAAAGATTAAAGATGTCCCAATGTATGAAGTCTTTTTTTCCATGCAAAGCAGCAGCAGGAATAAGGACCCCTGCCCAGAGTTCACTATCGTTATTTGGCCTGACGTTATTCAATAGAATTGTTTCTGAAAATTTATAATAAAATAGAGTTTGAGATTAGCTGGACTTTTAAGTAAAACCTTGATCTAGTCTCTTGATTACTATGTATTAATCGGAGATATTTGCCAAAGGATGGTTCTCTTAAGAGAACTTAAGCTGTATTTCTCATTGAGCAGCACTTTATTTCAGCATGATTTCCCACTTGGCAGTTTTCCTTAATGTAGTATTTTCATTTTAAAAGAGAAAATAGTTGAAACCAAAACATTAAGCCATGTTCTTGATTGTTTGAGTACCCCAAACCACTGGGTACTGAATGGCTGTAGTGTGCTTTCTCTCCCATCCATATGAGATATTTGGTTGTTATCACTGATTTTGCTCTCTATGCTCAACTATGATGTGGATACCAAGAAAAAATATCCATAATAGCTCATAAATTTCAAGTAACTTTAGTGCATTATACTATTATCATTATTTTAATCTTTGTAGTTGAAAGTCTTCTATACATAATTAACAAATTCAATTTCATTGTAACTATGTATATTCAGTAAAAATATAATCTGGTTGTGTCAAATATTTGGAGAGTCCCAGAATGAATCTCCTATATGTGATGTAGGGACACAAAGAAATAAAAATGTACTTGTATGATTTCTTAAATATTTTCTATTAGCAGTAACCACGCCTCAGATAAACCTCATTGACTACCATACTGCCACTGCCTAAGCTAAATATTTTCTATATTGTGGCATCTTTTTCACATGTTAAAGTGTTCCAGATAACTCAGGAAATTTCTCAGACTCTGAAATTTGAAATGTGAGAAAATGTTAGAATAATTGAAAGAGGAAAAAAATCTGGTCATAGAAACTAATATGTTTAAATAGTGTGCAACAAGGAAGTTTATACCATGTTAAGAACTCACTCACAGGACACTTACACCTAGAACAAAGGCAGTGGAGGGGGTGGGGTGAGAAAAAAAGGCTAATGACCCAGGTGGCATTACTGTAAACTACTAAGTGGATTAATAGAGAAAACAGCATATAACATTTAGTGAAAAGTGAGTGATCTCATTGTGTGAGTCTCACTGCAATAAGCTTATGGTCAGATAGTAAATTTGAACAAAAATCTGAGTATCCTTATAAATCGTGTGTGTGTCTGTGTGTGTGTGTGTGTGTGTGTGTTTAAGGTTTTGCTTGTTATTTTGAGGGGATTTTTAAGAAATAGAATGTAAGCATTTCATATAAAATGTAAACAGAGCATCTTTTAATTACCCCTGCCTTCACTTTCCATTGATTTCCACACCATGTAATTGCATATAAGATGAAAATAAATCCAATTGTTCCATAGCACACACACTGCACACGAGCCTCGCTCTTACATTGCTTAGTCTTTAAAATTTAAGGAAAGAAAGCTCAAGGATTTGCTGATGCAGGTGTTCAGTTAATTAACAAATAGTAAAGTAAGAAACACTTAAGGGCTCACTCCCACATTTCCTTCCCTGAGGACAAGCTCTTCTCTAAGGGAAGTTTGGTACTTTCCAAGGGGGTGGGGGTGGTCACAAAGAAACCCTAACTATTCCAGAAGAAGTTTGGAGACCCAGAATGGTTGTTGTGTACTCCTTTATTTATTACAGTGAGTAGAAATGGGAAGTCTATTTTATTGTTAAGATGACATAGTGATTAACCAGGTAACGATATACGCCTTCATACAATATGTACAGTGAAATCCTAGTTAATGCTGCTTGTAGAATGAAGTCATTATGCTCAATGAAGGGACTATAATTTCAATATATCTGGTGTACCAAAGCATGCTCAAGGTTAATTTCTTTTCCCCAATTTAACTAAATGCATTCTAATAGTCTGTAATACCCCTTTCGGAGTTTCAGAATCCATCCTTCTGCTGATTAGCTACAATAAAGGATTTCCCAGAGTGTACAAAGATATTTTAAAATAAATACCCTGACCTTCAGTGTTCATTACATTGGTATCTAGGAAGCCAAACATGTAATTATACAGTAAATTTGGAGTCTAAACTTAAGTTAAAATATTTTAATTTTCACCATATGCTTCCTCTGGTGTAATTATATATTACATGGAAACTTTACAGAGCACATATTTTGGAATTCTTCTGAGAAATTTTTGAGGAGTTATTTATTTCATTTTATGTGTATGTGTCTGTGCATGTCTGCCTATCTCTCTGTGCTCCATGTGCTCCCAGGTACCAGCAGAGACCAGAAAAGATCTGCTGAAATTAGAGGTATATTGTGTGAACCCAGAACTCTACAAGAGCAGGAAATGCTTGTAACCACTGAGCAATCTCTTCAGCTCTTTCTTAGGAGACGTTTGCACTGTAAAGACAATATATACTAAACAGATGCTTCAATCCTTCTGTGCTAGATTGCTTTTTTGTTGCTGTGATAAAACACTGAAGAAAAGCAACACGGAGAGAATGAGTTTAGCAGGCTCACAGATTACAGTCAGTCATCAAGAGAAGCTAGCAGAAACAGAAGTAGAGACCATGGGAGAACACTGTTTACTGACTTGTTCTTCAAGCTTTGCTCAGCCTGTTTTCTGATCCAACTCAAGACCAACTGATCAGATATAGCACTCCCCAAAGTGTGCTGGGCCTTCTCACATCAATTGTCAATGAAGAAAATGTCGTAGGACATGCCCTCAGAACCAATCCAGATGAGATCAGGCGTGTTCAGGGTGGTATGGCCGTAGACTCTCAGAACCAATCCAAAGGAGGCAATTAATCAATTGAGGTTCCTTAACCTTAGATGACTCTATTTTTGAGAAGCTGATAAACTCTAAGCAGAATATATTCCAACAAATGAGGAACTTAACATGTGTAACTATTGTTTTATATGAGGAGCACTTGAAAATGTTCAACTTTATACATTGCCTTTAGGGCAATATTGAAAATACAAGATAATCAGAAACTTACAACATGGGAGGATTCAGAGTATGAGAGTATGAGAGGCCTTTGGATACTCAGTCTTAAAAGAGAGTTTCCATCAAATTCCTTCCCTTAGAGATCCTGTGGAGGAGGAGGAAGAAGAGGAAGAAGAGGAGGAAGAGAAGGAAGAGGAGGAGGAAGAGGAGGAGGAAGAAGAGAAGGAGGAGAGGATGAGGAGGAGGAGGAAGAGGAGGAGGAGGAGGAAGAAGAAGAGGAGGAGGAGGAGGAAGAGGGGGAGGAGGAGGCGGAGAAGAAGAGGAGGGAAGATTTTAAAAGCCAGAGAGGATGAGGACATCATGGAAACATAGCATTCTAAGCACTGCAGAACTAACAAACATATAAACCCAAAGAGATTGTAGCAGTGTGCATAGGATCTGTGGTGGTCTGGGCCAGATGAGGCCCTAGTGCTGAGAGGGAAAAACAGACACAAGGCACCATCTCTAACCCAGAAGGTACCTCCAACTAATAATCACTCACAAATAGAAAAATAGTTTTCCCCAGTGGAGTCTCTCTGGATATACAAACTGCTCTTCTTTTGGTGGTGTGAAGAAGTGAGACAAGGTCTCTCTACATCGACTTGGCTGTCCTGGAACACGCTATGGAGTTTTGGCTGGACTCAAACTCACAGAGCTTCCCCCACCTTTTCCCCCCAAGTGTTGAGATTAAAGATGTTATTACCATGGTAGGCTTACAAACCACTTTTAAAGGCAGGTTTCATGTTAATAGTAATTCACCAACAAAAAAAAAAAAACACAATGGCACTTTTGGAATTTCTTTGTCTCATAATGTTTTGTAGTGGCTTATTTTTGCTTTTTCTTCCTGGTTCTTTGCCTACACACTGTAGATTCTGAACCTCTATTTTAATATGATTTCTGTGAGTTTTTCTGTTTCATGTGCTTTTACTTTGCCTATTTTTATGTTTCTTTATTTTGTCTTATTTCAATTGAATTCTTTTTGTACTTTTTATTTTATATATTTTATTATTATTTTAGATGATTGTATAATAAGATTATAAAGATGAATATAATAAGAGAGAAAGATTGTAGTTTAGATGGAGTGAGAGGCAGGATAGTATAGGAGGAATATGGGAAGGAGACATAGCAATAAAAATATAGTGTATATAAAAAGAAAACCACTTTCAACAAAAGAAAAATAGGAAAAATAAAGTACATTATAATCTGCATTTTATTCATTCAGTGATTTTCGGGGAGACGTCATTATGGAGAAGCAAATGCTATCAGAGAAACAGCACAGATGAGTCATGTTGGCAGTGTAGTTTAGAAAGCCTTTGGATGTTATTTTTAATAACCTGGACCGATAGAAAGTTTGAAAAAATGGCAAATCAAAAGCTAAAGGACTATATTTAAGGTGTTTTTTTTTATAATGAACTTTAGACTTAACAGGTAAATCAATGTCATTTGCAAAAGAATTACAGTAATTGTAGATCTGCGCTGAAAATACGCTGTAAAGTTATACTTTGTTACTCACGAATTCAGAGGAAAGCAAAATTATTCCTCAAATTGGCACTTTCCATAATAAAGAATAATAACCATTCTAACCTTGACCTCTGTTTTACACAGGACTGAAGTTTTTCTAAGTTCTTCCCACATTTGTTAGGCATTAGAGGTACTGATCTGAGTTTTTACTATATGGCCTAGAGCTGTTTGAAATAGAACTTTGTTGTAGAAAGTTAGAACTAGAAAATCCTTTTTCTAATACTGTGCAGATGGGTGGTTTGTCTTTCAACACCTTCTCTAAGGCTTTGGGCTGATTCTGAAGAATTGACAGAAACAATTTTATTTAGTCATTATCTATACCATAAAATGTGTGTGTGTGTGTGTCTGAATACACAAACTAGTAAATTCTAGACTAGTTTGAAACTTCAATATTTAATTACATATAGGAGTAAAATTATAAAAAAAAATTTAAGGTAGTGTTGTGCATTAGATATGAGGGTATTTAATCATAAATTCATAAATTAAAAACTTGTCTTTAAAGGTGGGATGACACATACAACATGACCATCAGAGAAGTGCTGAGGTGACTTTACAGAGGTCATTTTACCTCACTTGTATTCAGAAGTGGAGAGTATGATGAGGAAGAACAATTGGAAGAATAAGCAACCAGCCAACAAAAGTTTCATAAAGTCATCAGTTAAGGCAGTGTAGCAAAGAGCCTAAAAACTCAAGTACACTGATGATGATCTGGAAAGATGAAAGAATGCAGCCAGGTGCTTCTAGATTAGAGAAACACCATGGAACCAAAGAGAATATTTCTAGATTATTCAACCAGAGATATCAAAGGGACAGGAGAGATATCTTTTAGGATACAGAATTATAGAATATAGATATAAGCCTCAAGATTTTGTTTTAGACATGTTACTTCTCAAAGTACAATTAGAGCATAATTATGCCAATTTGTACCCATGAGGTACAAGATAGTTCTAATACCCAGGCCATCATTTTGTTGACTAACCAGAACCTCTGTCATCTATCCTAACTAAAACACTTAGTTCTTAATCTGGCTTTTTCCTTGGCTTTAGAATGAATGTCAGCTGAAGACCATCTACTCAAATCTTTTCTCTCAAGGTAAATAGCCAGGATTGGCTATGAGGCTATAAGTTTTCAACCCGTCAGAAATCCAGAATGACTGAGTTAACTATAATTGTGGGAAGCACAAAGCATAGCTTCTAAAACTTAGCCAATTTATAGAGACCTCTGAACACCTGGACACTCTCTCTACTACAAAACGTTGGAGCATCTGTTCTTCCTCCTTCTGGCCCAGGATCATCTGACAGACCTTAGCGATCCAGACTGAATCTAAGCCTTGTATTCCTAAATGTTTTATACTGGTACATTGCCTATGAGAGTACAATATTCATCTCACTTTTATATCAATAAGAAGCTTGTACCAATGAAAACCTTGAAATTTATAATCAAAATAAATTGGTGCCATTTAAGAATTTATATCTTCATCTTGATAATAATTGCACAGATTTCTACTAATAGGTTATGGCTATGCAATAACTCCTAGCTAATCCTCTCTATTCCCACAAAACCACTACTTTTCCCTAGAAAACAGCCCAACATTTACCACCTTAGTCCCCAAGCCCAGGGAATAGGGGCGCTGACTCTTCATTAGCTTCTTCAAGCTGACTATGGGCGTTGAGATATTAGAAGAGGAGTGGGGGGAAGAGTAAATTGATAAGCCTCTGATGCTATGTCTTCACTGCATTCAGATGGAATTCCAGGACCTCAGAGGTTTGAGCAGGTCTGCCCAGCTTGCTTGATGAGTAGATACACCAAGGCTGATCATTCTTCAATATACAATTCTCAAAACAAATTTTAGTATCAAGATAATTTTTTTAAGAGGGCTGACATTTTATTAAGGATGTTGGTTCTAACCGCTTTTCTTTTTTTCCCCTCTTTTATTGGATATAATATTTACATTTCAAATTTTATCCCCTTACTGCATTCCCTCCACCACCCAGGAACCCCTTATCCCATCCTCCCTCCTCCTGCTTCTATGAGGGTGTGCACCCCCACTCCCCCTCTCCACCCTCAGATCTCCCCCCCTACTCAGTGTTCAGCCTTCATGGGACCAAAGATCTCCTCTCCCACCTATGCCCAACAAGGCCATCCTTCCCTACATATACAGCTGGAATCATGTGTCCCTCCATATGTGCTCCTAGGCTGGTGGTTTAGACCCTGGGGAGCTCTGGCTGGTTATTGTTGTTGCTCTCTTCATGGGGCCACCAACCCTTTTGGCTCCTTCAGTTTACTCTCTAACTTCTCCATTGGGAACCTTTGATCAGATTAATGGTTAGTTGAGAGTATATCTGCCTCTGGGTATGTCAGACTAGAGAAAAGTTTTATTTTAACAGGAAGGGTGTTATGTAGGAGGAGCTAAGGTGGGAGGAGTACTGAGAGGAAGAGAAGAGCAAGGAGAGGAGGAGAAGAACGAGAGGAGAAACTAGGTGATGAGAGAGAGAAAGAGGGGGGAGACAGGGAGGCAGATGTTCATGCATCTCCACCAGTCAAAGATAGTTGATATATCTAGGTTGGATAGTGGGTTACACCTCTGATTGAGCATTGCCAAACTTATAAAGCATTTGATTAACATTTTAAAAAAATGTATAAGTGCAAAAAGGAAAAGGGGGCATGGGATAGGGGTTTTCTAAGGGGGGAAATGGGGAAAGGTGATGGCATCTGAAGTGTAAATAAAATTTCCAACAAAAAATGAAAAAAAAAGACATGTTACTTCTCTGTGAAAAAATGTTAAGCACTATGAAGCAGTACTATTAAGCAGTATGACTTTCTGGAAGGCATCATGACTCTGTTGAAAACTCTGAGCTGGATCTGCAGACATGAGCTTAGCAGAACATGTAGTGATACATAAGGGAAGTCAAGATTAAATACTGATGACGTGTGATATGTAAAATAAAAAAAGAAGTAAAATAAAACACTGGAGATGTGGGGTCATTAGTTGTAAAGAAAGTGAAAAGAAAAGGATGCCATGAAGAGAAGCATACAATATAATAGGCTTGAAAAGAAACAGGAGGCAAAACACTAAAATCAAAAGAAAGGTTCCATAGGGAAGAAGAAAGTTGTCTGTATCAAGGGAAGGGTCCCAGAAGGCTTACTAGTCAGTAGCATTAACTTGTACAGGAAATTTTGGCGGGAGTGGGGGGCTGTCATCAATAAATATTTATTAACAAATAAATATGTAACAGTATCTAACATGAGTCAATAAAGTATTTAGTTTAAATTCCAAAAAAATAAAAAGAAAGTTACCACCATCACACACTGTGGGCAGACAAGTATGACAGAAGCATTATTTTATTTTGTTCAGACTATTGTACTCACACATAAATCTTATAGTTATGAATCTGAGATAACTATTTACTTTTATAGTATTGTTTTACTCTAAATTATAGCTAGTGTCATATATACATATATACATATATACATATATACATATATACATATACATATACATATACATATACATATACATATACATATACATATACATATACATATACATATACATATACATATATATATAAAATGAAAATTATAATGTAATCCAGATCTTCATTTTATGATGTTGGAATTGAACTTAGGGTCTCACACACCCTATGCAAGCTTTCTATCACTGTTGTATTTTTCCAATCTAAATCTGAACTATTTCAAGACAAATAGTTTTCATGTTTATCAGTGTATGTTTTTATGTATATAATATTACTTCTGTTTTCTATGCCTATGGTTAGTCATCTTACCTCTTTATATTTAATATTTGTGAATTACTTTTTTGGTGCATATATTATAATTTTTTATAAATTTAATTAACCTATTTTCTGATCAAATAAGCATTAACATTAACTATGAACTCTCAATGAGTTAATGAAGCTCTTTTGCAGATAATCGAGAAGTAATGACTTATCAAATTTATTTATAATAAAAACCTAAGAATATTTAAATAGAATGTCAGCAAGTGAGTCTAATAAATCTGGAGCAGCATTTTTTAAGTAGTGATATTATTCATTATATAATATTCAAACTTGCATGGTTTGCTGCTCAGAAAACCATTGCAAAGGATTCAAATTGACTGCTAAATTTTTAGACATATTTTCCTCTCTGTAGTCAATGGTTTTGGTAAAGAAATTTCTAAATCCCTTTAAGTTTATTTTCAGAGTAGGGTTCATAGTCTCAAATGCTCCAGACTATGGATCTAGTTTGTCCAATATACCAAATAGCTTATGCGAGTTAAATAAGATGCTATTCTTTGGCTGAAGGCAAGAGTTTTCCCCATGCAATGTTTTCAAAATGTTGCAGATGAAACACAATCATTAATGATTTTCATAAAAATAAAAATATTTAATGGGTATACAACTCATAATTGTACACAATGTCCAGTACTAAACATGGTTTTTGTCTTGGAATTTTGATTAAATAATGCATTTCCTCATTCTCTTGTAACATGAGAGAAATTGGGCCATGTAATTACAGGGTTCCATTTACTTTCATTGTTTAGATTACTACTTTAATTGCACATCCCATAGAAAGAATTATAGGAATAAGCTTGAGATGGTTATAATTATAGTGACATTTAGGTTAAATATTTAAACATAGGAACATATTTCTTAAGTATGAAGGCACATTGTTCTCATATGTTGGATATTCAAGTCTGGACAAAACTCTTTCTGTTCTACTCAACCTGTTGTTACAATTTTGAAAGGACAAAACAAACTTCATTAGCAAAATACTAGTGAAAAATATGAGTTCCCCATATTTTAACATTTAGAAATGTAAGTAGAAAGACCGGCTTATCTCTGAGACCTTCAGGACTGACTTTAGAATGCCTGGTGCTTACCAAGGGAAGGATTGGCTTTGCTTGCAAGCTTCCCTCAGCTTCTGGGTAAAAAGACAAAGGGGGAAGGGCAAAACCCTCCTTTCTTTTTCCTGCTGAAGCTCATCTTTAGTTGATGAAGGAAAGATATGCTATTTCCATTGACTTCTGTGAAACAAAAAAATGTCACAGAGAGCCTTTCATCTCAAGACTGGCGTTAAAGACTGGGAGGCCAAGCTTCACTAGGAAGATGAAGTTACTGTTTTATTTCCCAAGTCCATGTTGTTATTCAGTGTTAGGAGCAAGGCTTTAGGATTTGTAGCATGGAAGTTGAAGTATAAAAGGACAAGAAATGCATCCTTGGATCGATCCATCCAGCCCTTCCTCGGGTTACCTCTTGATATATCCAACATCTTGCCTTTCTTAGAACTGATCAGAATTAAACACTATGTGTTTGTGTGTGTGTGTGTGTGTGTGTGTGTTTGTATTATACACACACACACACACACACACACACACACATGTATATATTTTTTTCAAATTTGTGAAATGTAACTCTGGTTTCAATTTTTCAGAAACAGGAAAATACATAAGTGAAATGAATCCTGCTTAGGAATTTAAATAGTTATTGAACATGTGAATCGATGTCAGAGGAAAAGGCTGACCACATTTTTTTTTTACTACTCTATGTTATCCATTCATCTCAGCCATGAGGACTTGTCAGAGGAGTAGCTCTGTTCCTACCCCTGATTTGTGATTTTGTAATTGAATTTCTATGCTAGTTGGAATCTCAATCTTATATTCCTCATCTCCTCTCTCTCTTTCTCTCTGTCTCTCTCTGCCTTTGTCTCTTTGTCTCTCTGTGTCTGTTTCCCCCTTTCTCTGTCTCTGCATATGTCTCTCTGTGCATACGTCTCTCTCCTCTCTCTCTGTCTCTTTCTCTCTCTCTTTCTGTCTGTCTCTACCTATGTCTCTTTGTCTCTCTGTGTCTCCCTGTCTCTCTCCTCTCTCTGTCTCTGCATGTCTCTCTGTCTCCCCCCTCTCTGTGCATATGTCTCTCTCTGTCTATTTCTCTTCCTCTCTCTCCCCCTTTCCATTATGGTAATATAATTCCTATCATTTCTATGCTAATTTGTAATTTACCCCTTGTCTCTGAGGATGCCTTATTGTACCATCAGCAGTAGTTCGAGGTCTGCTTCTAGTCAGACAAAAATTTCTAGAACAAAAATATTTGCTTTTAAATAAACTTTTAAGTACAAGAAATACTGTTGCTAATAGAATATTCTCACAAAATCTAAGTTCCATCCCCAGACTGGATGATTGGTTCCTAGTAGTCTTAGCTTGTTACAATCGTACTTTCTTGTCAGCCTCAAATTAATTGGGTCACATCCAATCTAGTCCTGTAGGTATGGTATCTTTCCATCATTAACTTACATGTATCCCCAGGTAAAGTCTGTTTACCACTAATGACCATTTAGCAGTCTGTTGGTGGCTGCAGCTTCACTCAAAATTGTTAATAACTGATGAGTAACCATTTTGAAGATGACAAGAGCACATGCATATACTCCCAAAACACATGAGTCTCTATTAAAGAGAAATGTACTGAAATATCCAGTGTAATAATATTCCAGGGGTCATCAAGATGCCTTTAGACATGTGTGTTAAATTAGGAAATTCTTTTGAAAGTTTATTCTTTTCCACCTCAGAGATTTTCTCCATTGGATATCTGAAGTAATCTCACACTTTTACTTCCCTAGTAGATACACTGTGATACTGCTCTTCTGTCACACACTTCTGATTTTTAGAGCATCACACATGTCAAAGCTTAGTATACTCACTGGTACCCCCAGCGCCTTGATATATGGTCTTACTCTATCTAATGCTGGCCTGGAATTTACTAGCTATCCCAGTCACACCTTAAACTCCAAGCAATCTTCCTATCTTACCCTCTAGTTCCGAGATTAAAAGGTTAGAAGTGCTATGCCCTGATGGTATCAATTTTCAAACTATCTCTAGATTTGAAATATTCTACTTATAAGAGATTAAGTTGCTTTGGAAAGTTAACATGAATCTAAAGAAACTAATTAATCAATTTAATTTATTGTATCCCACACCCCTGTCTAAACTCCTTTTAAGTTTTCTTACTTTTCATAAGCAAACTTGTTTGCTGATGCAGAGATGAGAATACTGCAAGAAAACTCTTGTTTATATGGTATTTAAGTTATTAGTGAAATAGACACAAATAAGTGCCATGCAAATGTTTATAGTTGCTATCTATGTTATCTACATTTGTTTCTATATTTATCTATCTAACCTCTATATTCATAGCTATTTTAGAAAGTTTTAATGCAATTAGTAGTTACTGTCCATTATTATAAATAGCAGTCTTAGTAGTCAGTAATCATAGCCAAGTCCAGGATCTAGAAGATAGTACAAAGTAATTATTTGGTCATCCCAGAGGGTCAACTTCCATTCTGGAAAGAATCCAACTTGACTGGGTGCCTAGAAGCAATTCCTCTCTTGGCCTTCTTTCTTCTTTCTTCAGCTCCTTCTCAGTTCCGACCTCTGTGTCATAATTCTATCTTCTATCATGCTGCAATATCTCGAGAACAAGGCAGAGTGATAAATTCATGACTACATCCGGATATAATAACAATCAATTCTTACATTCTTCAGATTGAGAAAAAAATACAAGAACACTAATACATTAAAATAAAAGGATGAGAACACAAAGCACCCTCTGAAGCTGCAACAAAAGAAGCATCTCCTTGGTTCATCCTGATCTCTTGTCTCCAACAGCTTTGCATTGGCTTGAGAAGTGACTCTTCTAAAAGGCTCTCTTGGTCAAGCTGATAAGGGTGTAAAATGCATAAGGCAAAGTTTCTGTCTTACTTAATACATTCTCTCATGTTCTCCCTCCTTCTCTGTCTTGCATTCTTTCTCTTGGTATTTATGTGTAAACATATTAAAGAAGCATAAAATATAGGTAATAGTTGCCTCACATTTTGTTCAGAAATGCAGTCGTTTACTTCAGGGTCTTAACTAGTCTTATAGCCTATTTATGGATCACACCAAAGTCCTGGCAAGTCAAAAATGGTCTCAGTCACGTAATATGATGTTCATTTCATTGTATGAATCAAAAACCAGACTCTACTTTGCCATTATTTCTCTCTCAGGGCGTCTCTGTTAGCCAATATATTCTCCCCAAGATAACTAGGAAGGAGTGCAACACTTTCTGAGCAGACCATAAAACAAACAGAATCAATTTCATCAGACCAGCAGAACATGGCTGAATTGTAGTCACACCCCACTAGCCCAGGGGATTCAGAAAATATGATAAATAATGTCAAGGGCTTACAAGCTCATTCATGTAATCACTTCACAAGCTCCCTCACAAGCTTTGCAGGAGGGTAAGGACACCACTGGTTGTTTTTCATTCTCTTCAGGATCATTTCTTCCCTAAAAAAAACTTTCTCTTCCACAAGCTAGTTTAACCTAAATTTAACCTAAAATTGTCAAAAAGTGTAAAGAAAGAAAAACAAAGGGAAAATGGGTCTTTTTTAAACTATTTTTTAACAGTTTAATGCCATTGCCATGCTGAGGTATAAGAGTTGACGCTTCATCAAGTAATATGCTTCTAAATGATCTTATAGATTCCCGAGATATTGAGTTCACTTCTCTGTATCTAGGCAGGTTTACACCAATCTTCAGTTAGATTTTGAAACCTCTCAGACATTTGATCTTTCTGTTACTGTTTCTTGACTCATCATGAAGGCCTGTATATGGAAAAACCAAGTGTGTCCTATTCCCAATACTTCTTTCTTCCAATGTATTTACTATCACCCAAAATGCATGCACTGCTTTCCAAAACTGCAAGATTTTAGACTAAGTATCCTATGGAAGCAGCATTTTCTTACACAACCATCAATCAGATCTCAAGATTTTACAATTCCTATAATTAGAGAATATTCCCTTCTAATCCTCTTTGTTATCCAACAGGCATTTCAGAGTAACCCCTTATTCTTCCCCAGACAAACTGGATTACTATTAGAAGGTAGCTCCCACTCTAGTTTCTCTAAAGATGTATGGAGTGGTTGAAAGTATCTAGGGGTGGGCAAAGAGAAGTTACAGGGAAATTTCAAATAAATCTTGTCACTGCTCACCTCACAAAATCCTCTATAAAAACAGTAGGCTTTGCACAAGGCATTTTGTCTCATGTGTTAGCTTCCCAAATACATCCCAAAATCATAAGTAAACCAATAGAAGTGTGTTGCTTAAAAATAGTTTAAAGTCCCATGTCATGAAAAATTAAAAAAGGAATCTGCCAAAGGAAGATTTGAATGTTGCTCTCATAGTATCCTCATCAGCCGAGAGCTCTGCTTTGTATTGTCTTCCTAGATGCTCTCTGATGGAGGCCAACAGTCCAACCACTATCTAGAACACTGAAGGACTCGGTGGCACAAGGAACAGGGGTGTGACCCAGCATAGATCTTAGTTAATTTGGCTTCCCTAGAGTTAAATAGTAAGTCATTATCTTGAGGGAAAGACAAGAAACCATCAAAGTCTACATATTTTGTTTTCCAGACCCAATGGTCAACGTTCAGAACATCTTTCCTTGAACTCACTGACTCCACTAAACACAAAAGATTGATTCTTCTGTCTTCAATACACATTAGCGAATTTGAATTTACTTGTCATTTACTCTTCCTGCTAGTGCTCCCTGTGAGTTACTGTGACCTTATATTTATCACCATTACTCTCTCCGTGATTTAGGCAGGCCGTGAATGACAACTCTAAAGTATGGATCTTTAGAGCTCAACTTCTCTCCTAAGTTCCAGATCACTGTACTCAACCATACATTTGAGATCTGTGCTCAGGTGTGTAGAATCTCTTACAGTTCGATATGAACAAATTTATCCTTTTGATTTTCTTCCTCAAACCTGATTATTCTGAGCCTTTCTCACTTTACCAAGCAGATGAAGTAAACCAGGTGTTCTGTGACATTTCCTACTTTGCTTGTGTGAAAACTAAATTGTGTTCTATACTTCTTACCTAACCTCATTTCCGTAAATTACATATTATCTGCCTTTTGCATATCCTGACTACATTTTAGTATGCCTCTGATAGATAGTGCCTTGTTAAGCTGCCTTCCTCTCATTTTCTTTGTTAGTGTATTGATCCAAATTCTAATCACTGTATTCTTTCCTGTTGTATGATGGATTGTTTTCCTCCTGTCCCAAGCTCCCAAAATAACAACTCAGACTTAAAATACACATTTACAAATACCTAGCTCATATAACTAGCCTCATTCCCTGACTAGCTACTAGGTTAAAAGAACCTATTTATACTAACCTACATTCTGCCATGTGGCTGGTTTCCTCTGCTCAGATCCTTCTCACATCTTACAGGTGACTCTATCCCAGAGTTTCTTCTGCCTACAGATGTCCCACCTTCTATCATTTCCTTTCCTATAGCCCATAGTATTTTTTTAATTGACATATGATGCATCGATACAACACACAAGATATTCTCTCTACACTTTCCTATACTCCCTTGTCCCATGATTTATTTTCTGCAATATATTTGAAGATTCTTTAAATTCTCTGGTGACTAGCTGATATATTGGAAATAAAGTTCAAACTCTTACCTGAGCTACCTCAATAAACCACATCTTCAAATTATAATTTTTCCCTTTTCTACTCTCGTCTGCAGTTTTCAATCTCCTCTATATAAAACATACATAACATAGTCTTACCTCAACATTCTGGGCTTCACAACCATCCTGGTGTGCACAATCTCCCCACAGATATCTAGATTTTTTACTCTCCTGCTTCCAACAAGCTCTCTTCAAGAAACATCCCAAGTAAACTGTTTTTAGATTTGCAGGAATTCTTGAGCTCTCTGTCTCTGTCTCTGTCTCTGTCTCGCTCTTCTCTCTCTCTGTCTTTTACACATGCACATGCCCACACATGTACATGTATGCACATGCACACACTTCAGTATCTGTATTTAGATTCAGATGTGTGTATATATATATAGACACATCTATGTCCTAACTTGACCATGATTTAATAAGATCAATGATTTGAATGATATTTATGACACAGACATACTTATTTTATTATTCATTTCTTTTACCGGAATATAAATTTCTTAAAAACTGAGCCATTTTTTCTTTCAACAATGTTCTTAGCCATATGTAAACAAGTTTTTGATATATAACTTTTTTCCATAAATTGTACTTTTGACTGAATAAGCAAATACATATGTGTCTGAGTCCTCAAGAGTCCCTTCATTTTGAGTAGTTTATCATTGTGTTGCTAGAACTGAGTTCTATGACACACAGGGGTACTCTATACATATTCAGCAAATAAATACACGGAAATGTGATTGTCATAGAAGAAAATATACACCCACAATAGCATAAACACAAGTCCTGTATGATTTCTCAATGCCAGTATTTTCACTAAGCTCTATGCCCAATTCATAGAAAATCCTGATGAATATATAATGAAAAAAGGATTAAATGTCCTGAAGAAAAAAAATGATCCTTGAGTGAATAGACATCATAAACTCTTCATACATCAGAAGTGACCATAAGGACGCAATGAAGCTGAATGAATTGTATGTGGTTGCAAGGAAGTGATCAAGGATTTCAAAGACGACAAGGTGAAGGACAGATCAAGGCATAGGTCAGATTACAAAAGACTAAAATTTTAAGAATATAGCAGAAAAGTAAAAATCAAGGAAAGATATCCAGTGGAGGGTAGAATCAACTACAGTGCTTCACCACTAGGACTCATGGTTTCTAAATGTGTTTCCATGGTGAGATCACAGTATTGTAATGCCTGTCCCTACATTGTGAAATGTTGCTTTTCATTTTCTTTTAGACTATGAGATTCACACAGCAATCCTGATGCACATAGGGATACATCTGTGCCATATAGATCGCATTGAATTTTTATAAGACTTCACTGAACATATTAAAGCCTATCCCATAAAGCATTTCTTTCTCAGAATCAGAAGTATATTAAGCAGCCTGAAATTGCACCAGCAGAATAATACTATAGCACAACCTCTAGTAGACATTCTAATAAAGGAATCATTCTGTGCAGGTTACAATAACACAAAGTCAAGAAAATTTTGTGCTAACTTCTACTTGCCATCTAGTGGCTTTAATTAACCTGTCTTGTGATTCACTGAGCCCTTATGAATTCCATTTATATTGCTTTGTGGAGATATGACATTTACCACCTTGCACCATTTTGGCTTGTTTTTCAATTATTGCCATGAAAAAGTATATTGAGCAAATGTCACTGCAAAGGAAGCCATGATCAAGCCATGGAATTTCTCTTGATGACTAATAGTGAGTGCTATAAAGTATCAACATAAAGAAAATTCCTAGGTTTTCTTAATGTAACTGTTAGTCCAAGAATGTTATCCTGTCTAGGTAACCAAGTAACTTAAGAAAGACAAGCTACTAGCCACCCCCCCAAAAAAAAAATAATCTAGGTTGGCCATCTGCAAAACATGGAGAATTTCTTATGTATTTGAATTATCTAAGCAGTACAGAGAGCTATTTTCATCTATGAACTACCAGAACCATACGTCTATGATTTTGATATTCATAGAATAAACGAAGTCAAGGCTCCACTTGGTCTCTCTTAGGTACAATTATGTATGTCAGCAACCAAAAAAGTTACTGCTTCAAACCATCTACACAGTCCCAATTCCCTCAGCACCCAAGATAAAGAAGGTTGTACTTTTTATATCCAGAGCCTGAAAAGCTTTCAGTAATTAAGACAACTTTACACTCAATTGTAAATGCTAGGAGAGAAAAATACTATGAGTCCATAATACAATGATACATAATGTTCCATTAAGATGATATAGTTTCCTTAAAAGATATAAAAGAAGAAGACAGATTTTGAAGAGTAAAATAAGGATGAATCACAAAGCAATGTGTAAACCAAGCATCAGGTGCAAGACACAGGCTGGAAGAATTGATTATGCTACTTGCTTGCTCTCCTGAGAAGGATAAAGGAAGCAGGGACATGCTCTGTTACTTTTTGCATGTGGAAGAGGATCCTGGAAACAATATGCTGACATCTCTGCCATGCAGATACACCAAAAAGCTCCTGTGCTGAATCAACCATTATCATTTGCAGACTTCCTGAATCTACTGATTGACAGCTATACAGTGTGTCTTAATGGCCTCCTCTTCTCCAGCCAATTTAAATGAAAATAAAAGAAGCAAAATTACATAGAACAGAATGAGGATCAAAGGCTAAAATGGAAAGTGGGCAAGAAAGATGAAATACAAAACATGCTTCACCAAACATCTCATATGACAATAGGGAGTGGATCCCTCTAAGCACTAGTTACATTATGGACAAAGCTGGAGGCAACTCTGATGTATTTAGGCACTTCATCATGTAGTGTAACACTAGCAGTGCTTTCTTGACAGCTCCCATTAACAAGTTCTTATTTTAGACTCCTTTTAACAATCTCAACCATCTTCTTTGGTCCTGATCTGAGTAGAATGGGCAACCAAAAGCTCACTGACATCTAACCGATTAGCAATTCTCAGCACTCATATCAGGAGGAGGTTAGTCAGTGGTTTTACTGGTATTTCACATCCAATATGACAACTATTCCAACTGTATATGATCTTGAGCTCTCCAAGAATGATAATTTCCCTTGTGCATTTTCAGCTGTAGACTCCACTGACATGTAGCATTCAGAAAGTAACAAGTAACTATTTTTAAAATCTCTTAGGAACATTAAGAATTTAAGTATTAAACAAAGTTCCAGGTACACCAGAAAAGAGATAGACTAATAAAATGAGTCTCTAATGGTTTTTAATTTGTTAATAATTCTCTCATAATTTTAAATAATAATTTTAGTAACTCTCAATAAATTTTGAATGTCTTGATGTAAGAAGTGTTGATGGGTTTATATTAATGATATTATATTTTCTACAAATTAAAAAAGATATAATGCATGGATAATTATATTAATTTATAGTTAATGGCTTCAACAGTAGTATAAGTGGTGGATTATGCAAGAAGAAAATATGTTTTATATACTTGGCATCATTTATTATTTAATGAATTACTTAATATTTATTGAGAAAATGGTTGAATATTTTTTTTAATAATGGTTTGGTCCTCATTTCTTATCATTATCACTTTTTATTATTTTCTGTTAATTTTTAGACTCATATCCAAATTAATCAAAGTGGAAGAATAGTATTTAACTCTACCCACATATCTTAAAAACTCTATGACCATCTGTTACTACTTGAAAATTTGCCTTGGATATTTTAATTTTTCACAAACATCTTATTTCTTAATCAAGCATCTTATTTCTTAGCATTGTTTGCATTTTGAAACAATATAACTGTTATTGGAATCATTAATATTTCTTTTTTCATATAAGTTACATTTGACTTTATCTGGTTTGTAGACCTAGGTAATGAAAGTTTGTTGGCTTCTTTCAGGTAGTTCTGGGTTCCAAACTACAGAACTGACTTCTGATGAGGTTCATCCCAAAACACAGCACCTTTGTGTTTGAGAAAATATCTGTGAGCCAGATTTCTAGTGCTATGACAAAACACCTGGAAAAAAATAAAAATTATCACATGATTTTAGAGATTTCAGTTCATGGTCACTTTACTCTTGTTCGGGGGCTACAGTGAAGTAAAACAAAGATGAGAAAGTGCAGAGGAAGACAGAAACTCACCTCTCTTACTGAGCAGTGTTGTTTTTACACGTTAGTCTCTATGGAACATTTCAAGTCCTTACCACAGAAACAGTAGAGAAAGAACACACCTTCATTAGTTTCCACTCTTCCTCACTTTCCCAAAATCCTGTGAGAAGAAATCATTCTCTGACATTCTAAGATAGCACATACTTTCATTTTAGGTAGAGCCTTTTATGTACCTATGAAAGGATGAAACAACCCAGAGAAGAAGCTGAAGAAACTGGACTTGTTAAGTTCCCTTGATTGTTAGAATGAATTCTCCTTAACAAAGTCAAACATGAATTACAGTTTCCCCATTTGGGAGATTTTCAATCTTATAGGTACCTATGCCATGTCAAATAAAACTTATTGAGCAAATCCGTATGCTTTATTATTATTCATATGTCTTTTTCTTATGGGTCTATGAACCCAAAGTAAAGGAAGCTTACTTTTTCTTGTCTATGCCATCCTGTGACTGCTAGGCTTTAAAACATTACAGAGCAAAATCTTACCTAATATTTTTACTATTTAATGAATTCTATTCTATGCTTCTATGGGGTTCAGCCAGGAAAAGCAGTTTCCAAGGAATAGTAAATTGTAATGTTAGAAGTGATAACATAGTAATGGGTTTATATAAGAGCTACCCACCACGCCCCCTGAACAAACATTTAACAGGAACATGGGTCTGTTGGCAGGTGTTAGAAGGGGAAAATTAATAGCATTTTTTCCAGAAAAAGCCAAGTTGAAAAGATACTTATTTCTCAACGTGTTCTTCTTTTATTCTTTTTCAGGTGAGAGCTTCTTTTAGGGCTGTGGCAGCCAGAATATCTAACTCTGATTCTCTTACAAAGCAAAGCATATTCAAGGACACTTGTCACAAAAGAGGTTGCATGTGATGGCAGGTAAAATGTTGCCACAAACATACAAAATCCACAAAGGAAAGCAGACTGAAAAGTATAAATTTTAATACACTCGTAAATAAAATAATTGACCTCACATTCAAACTTTTAAATATTTGAATGAATTTGTTTAGCATACAATGAATTTTATACATTATATTTTGATCATATTCATCCCAATATTTCTCCTTAATTCCTCCTTACTTACTTCCCGAATCATACAACATTGTGTCCTGTCTTTTTCTTTTTTCTTAAATGGATCATCCTCTCTAGTTTGGGTTGCCCATATGCTACTTAGTGTATAGTCATTCGCTAGAGTGTAATCGACCCAGCAGGAGCCATATTGTTAAAGAAAACTGACTCTTTCTTGCATAGAAGCCATCAACTGTCCAAAGCTCCACTGTCAGAGGTCAGGGCTTATAAAACACATCCAATTGCTTACATCACTCTTGTCTGGCTTGATCTTGCCTACAATCTTAAAAGAATATAATACACGTTAATAGTTTTTTGATCAGGAAAAATGTTTAATAAAACAAGATATTTGTTTTAAAAAGGAAGTAGAAAAACTGAACAAATTAAATGAAATCAACTAAATATTCGAAAACAAATGATATCTATTTTGTTTTCTCTTAACACAGTTAGGCAGCTCACAAGCCAAGGGCATTATTTTATTTGAGGGTAAAATAATTTGGGTACAAGAACTGAATCAATTATAAAGAGGTAGATTATTTTTCAGCTCAACACTGAAGGCTACCAAAGTTTATTCTTCAAACAGAAACTTGAAAACGTCATATAGTCAAATATAAGCTCTGTAAGGAAGTAGATGAAAAGAAGGCAATTGCTAATCTACTCTAACTGGACATTGGTTGGGGGCTGTGGCCATGTTTCTAGCATATGCATGGGAAACAATTCTGGTAGACACATCAGTGTTGTCTGTGGAACCAATGAGAAGTGCAATACTGGTTGGACTCTAAATGCATCTTCTACAGAGTCCTACTAAACACAGAATAGAGATACAAATAAATCTTTCCAAAAAACGAGAAGGCCTTATTTTACTTTCGAAACATACTATCATTTTATTGCACACAAAGTGACTACATACAAATGGGTACTGTGTGATATTCAGTGCATGTATGTAATGTGTAAGTATTAGATCTGAGTAACTGACATATTTAATACTTCAGAAACGTATAATTTCTTTGTGACAGGGAGATTTAAAATACTATTGTTTTAAAATAGGAAAAAATTGTTATCATCAATCACAGTTATTTATCTCTCCTCTAGAATGAAAAGATATTTCTTCTATCTGACAAAGATACTGTATTCGTAAGTCAGACTCCTGCCATGCCTCTCTCTTACATCCATTGCCAGATTCTGGTAGCCACTGTTCTATTCTCTCCTCTAGAATTAACTTCTTTTGCTTTTATATGTGAAAAAAGAAAAATATGTGGCTTTTTTTTTTTTTTTTTACTGACTTCACATAAGGTATTGTTCTACAGTTTATCCAGGCTGCAGCAAATGGGAAATTTTTGTTATTTTAATGGCTGAACAATAGTCTATGGTGCATTCAGCATTTCATCCTTTGAATCTGTAACCAGTACTGGGATTGCTGAATTATATCATACTTCTACTCCTTGTTTCTTGAGGCCCCTCCACATTGTACAGAAAGGTTTTGGAATTTTGGACTAGAAAAACCTTTGAGTGTTGAAAGCTCAGTGAGGTTTCTGTGGGTGCTTCTAAGATAATGTTGAGACCAGCGGTGAGTCTTCAGGCAAATTTTACAAAAATTCAGATGGAAACTTAAAGATTCTATCATAATCTTTTGATTTAAGATTCTATGGTTCTGGTTAGCAGGAGCTGAGAATCATCAGTGATTAATGAGCTACCAGTACTATGAAAGGGAAGGAAACCTTCGCTTTGCTGGGACATTTGATGGTGACTGGCTGGAGCTGAGAATTTGGCAGTGATTAAAATGAGAGCAGCATCCTTGGGTTAAAATCTTCTGAGAAGTACTTCCTGAGAGTCAGCACACAGAAGTTGTTTTGGAGACATGATCAAGCATGTGCCTCAAGATGGCAGCCAAACTTGGTATTGTTAAGAGTCACCCAAGTGGTACTGTATCTGAAGGCATGAAGGCATCATAGAGAACTGTTGTACCAGCGCAGCTGAGGACAGACCACGCCAGACCAAAGGGTTTTGTGAGGTTTATTCTGTGAGCTTTATTCAGGAAATAGGGCAAAGGTGGGGACAAGAAGATTGGGGAAGAAGAAGAGAGAGAAGTCAGGGGGCTCTGCCTATTAATAGGGGCGGTGACATAGTTTCTCCCAAGTAAAGGTGGGAGGTTGCCAGGTGGATTCTGGGAATGTAAGGCGGTTGCCTTGGCAACGACGTGGGGGTCGCCTATATGTCATGTCACTGAGTTTGGAGCCTGATATCAACAAGAACGACTGAGGATTGGCACTGTGAGAGGTCAAGAGAGGCCATTGATGAGGTCAGTGTTAATTGAAGGCCCATACTGAGGGGATCATGCAAAGAAGTTGAGACTTGGCACCATGAAGAGAGCCTATGAGAGTCAATTGGCAGAAGTGCAGTCTAGTTGTAAAAAGAAAAAACAAGAAAAAACAAGAAAAAAAAAAAAAAAAAAAAAAAAAAAAAAAAAAAAAACCTCCAGCATTTTTGAGAAGCCAATAAAATGGGATGGCTACCAAGAACAGCAGCAGCTGTGGAGTGGAGCCTGCCTGAGCATAGAAGACAGGCTATGGGTGCTAGAGACAGCAAGCTGGAGACACAAAGCTCCTTGGAGGAGGACAGAAGAAGGTGAGTAAATCCCGGATAACTATTACCTCATATATAATTGATATTCCAGATAAAGCCCACTTATTTATACTGTTGGAGTTTTGTTTTGCTTAGTTCAGATTGTGACTCTGCTGGGGTTCTTTGCTCTTGAAAACATGTATTTAATTTAATTTTCATTTTTAAAGGAGCCCACAGATTAAAGACTTTTGGAGTTTTAGAGAAACTGCATATTTTAAAAAGACTGAAATTTTAATATGTTTGAATTTGTAAAAACTGTGGGACTTTTAAAGTTATTTACAATTTTAATGTGAGAACTTGGGGATGCATAAGAAAGGAAAAGTGGGGTTAATAGTGATGTGTTTGTGTTTCAGTTGAGAAGGGGTCAGTGTTCTGGCTGGTCTAAGGTCAATTTGCCACTAGTTATCTGAAAGGAGAGAACCATGATTGAGAAAATGCTTCAATAAGATCCAGCTCTAAGACCTTATCTTAATTAGTGACTGATGGTTTGGTGGTCCTTGGTTTTATGAGGAAAAAAAAAAAAAAAAAACTTGGAAAAGCCATGGGGAGCAAGCCAGAAGGCAGCATCCCTCCATGACCTCTTCATTAGCTCCTTTCTCCAGGTTCCTCCTCTGTTTGAGTTTCTGTCCTGAACTGAAATGTGTTGTGGAAGTGTAAGCCAAATAAAGCCTTTCTTCCCCAAGTTACTTTTGGTCATTGTGTTTTATTCCAGCAATAAAAACCCTAAATAAGACATTAAGATGCTATCTCATTGTGCTTCTAGTTTGAATTTTCCTCAAAGGATAGTGACATTGAACATTAATTTTACATCTATTGTGACGATTTATATATTCTTTTTAGTATGTGTTCATTTAACCTGTTCATTTTAAAGTTAGATAATTTGTCTTTCGAGCACCATTTGAGTTCCTTACATATTTTACAAATTACTACCTTGTTGGATGAAAACTGTACAAATATTGTCATCTACAGCCTCTTTTCATTCTGTCAATTGTTCCTTTGTTCTGTAGTCTTTCAGTATAACAAAATTCTACTTATTAATTTTTAAATTTGTTGTGTAACTTCTACAGTCATGTCTAGAACACTTCACCAAGTCTATATGCATTGCCTAATGTCTATATGCATTGCCTCCAAGTTTCTTTCTAGTCTGTGGGCTTTTTCAATTATTGACTAAGTTTGATTTCTATAAGGTGAGACATAAGAATTTAATTAGTTTGTTCTGTGTATGGCTGCCAAATTTTCCAATAATCACTTATTTAAAAGTTTTTTTTCTCACTGTAATTCCTTGTTTTCTTTTTCAAAACTCTGTTTGATATAAATACATAGACTTATTTCTGGATTCTCTACTGTGGCAATTTTCTATGTATCTGTGAACAAATCAATTATGTATGCTAGGATTTAAATCTAAAGTTAAAATATTAATTATCTACTCCACTGCCGGGGCATATTATGGCACTATCACACAGAAGAGATGCACATTTTGTTTCAGAATGTCCTTACTATTCGATGAAATTCAAATATACCCCATTAGAAAGCAGAACACACCATGCTTCATCCCTCCAATAAGAGAAATGAGGTTGTTAGTGGATCACAGAGACACAAACTCCCTATCACAGCTCATTATACAAGATGCATGTAAAGAATATCGCCATAAAGTACACAAGTATATGTAAAAGTGACTTGGGTTCCTAACTCCAATTCCTAGGAGATCAACAGTCTTTAAATGCAAAAATAAATGCCTATTCTTGGAAGGCCCACTGGACATCCCACAGTGGGGAAATCCCCCTCAGCAGAACAGTTGCATAGGATGTTAAGAATCAGCATGGCGTGGGGGAGAAGGATTCACACCCCCAGTGCAGCATCTGCTCAGAGCCTAAAAACAGAGCCACAGTACCCCTTCTGTCCATCTGGCACCCGCAGCAAGACTTAATTCATCCCCAAATTAAATATGCACAGCTATATTATGGGAACAATTTTTTAAAACTTATTAGTAAAATATCACTTTTTTTTTTTTTTACCATGATCAGTTTTCTAAAATACTTTATATGTGGATAGATAATGTGGCCAATGTTAGATAACAGTCTATTGAATTTCTAAACTTGAAAATAAGTTCCATGTTAAAAATACAGTGTCTGTCATTTTAGCCAAATAAATGATATCCTATATTTCTTGATAATGACAGATTTTTTTAAAAAATTAATTTACAGTCCATAATCTTTACTTGTGTCAGAAATAATTTAATGAAAAAAATAGTTTCTTTTCACATTTGCTTTAATTTTCAAGAAATTAAAACTGAAATGAGAAAAAGGAAACAATTCATTGTTTGGGTGTTCTTAGAATAGAGCTTTCACTGAATTTCACACCCAGTGGATAAATTAAAATCTATTGCTCGCCATTGTTCAGAGCCCAGATGCCCAGTTAGCATATTTATACCTTAGCAATTAGAACTTACAATATTAAAAGTTACATGGCTCAAAACATGGGTAATTAGTTATTCTCAACTCATAATTTTTTTTTTTTTTTTGCTTCAGGTAGAAGGATGTATAGAACATGATGTCCCCCACAAGCTTAACAACTAGACACTGGTATGCAGTTTCTTACATTCTCACGCCAGATGATGTTGACTCTGTAAAAGGACTACTTAGTGATTTCAGTGACAACTGCTAAATGTGATCTCTCCATTTGACCTGGATTAGAGTATCATGTAGATATAAGAGAGAAAAAGAAACAAAGGCTCAAGCAAGCTATGTTGCATTTTAAGATCAGCCCGGGAAGCCATGCAGTAGCATCTCTGCTGTTTGCTATTGATTGAAGAAGAGATTACAAAGGTCTTGCAGGTAAAGGTACTACACATCAAAAGGGCTACTTATCAAAAGAGGAGAATCTAGGTCATGGTGAAAGAAAAGGAAGTGGAATGGAATCTAATATGCACAGTTTTGGAAAGTGCAATTCTTCACTTCATAGTGTATGATTCACTGACCTCACATAAGAATGATACCCTCTTGGCCAGACACCATCTAGCATTGATGATTTCCTAAGAGTGGATACTGTTCTGAATGAGTTGGAAAGAATTTAAAGAGTCTTTGGGATGGTTTTCTCTTAAAGGTCTGTGAATGAAAAGTAACAAGAAAACAAATGTGAAGACAATAGGGTTTAATTAACTCATGCATTTAACCATATTTTCTCTCAAGATCAGCTGTGGGTTATGACACCTTTGGGGGTCAAACAACCCTTTCACAGAGATTGCCTAAGACCATTGGAAAACACAGATATTTGTCTTATAATTCATAACAGTAGCAAAATTCCAGTTATGAAGGAGCAATAAAATAATTTTATGATTGGGGTCATTACAATATGAGGAACTAGATTAAAGGTTCACAGTATTAGGAAGGTTAAAAACCACTGTTTTAGATTATATTACTTCTAATAATAACTTCATTTTCCATTTAAGATTATTAGAAAACCAAATTTATTGATAATTAGTAGTTTATATATAATTTAAACTAAAAATAAAATACATAACCATAGAAGGCATTCAAAACAAGATTATATTGTGTAAATTCTTAATAACTAAAACAATCTTTGTTTAAGGGAAGCAAGTCTACCCATACTTCCAACTATGATTTGTAGTAATTTTTACAAATCATTTTCTACTTGTCTCCTCTATAGGACTTTCTGGACATAAAAGAGCTCTTAAGGAATTCAGATCCAGGCTTTTATTATTTTTTATACACACATACACACATATACACACACACATACACACAAATACACACATTAACACACACAAAGAATACAGACACATGCACACATATTCACATACACACATATATATGTAGATTTATATTCATAATTATGGAAATATTGATATTAGACCTGTTCTACAGTAGACCTAAAGATATAGTAACATCAAATTCATGTTATACTCTTTAATGGCTATAATTGATACTAAATATGACTGTCTTGTTTCTAAGTTCCTACTGACAAGTTAAAGTGACAATTATTAGGTCTCAGAGAAACCCAGGACAAGACTCATTCATTACCTGTGTCTCCTTCTAGAACTTCTCACCCATCCCTCCCTAAACCTCCCCTTCTCTGGATCTAGGCTTCCCTACTATGACCTGATTCCTATTTTAACTCAGCATTTTGGCTACAGGGCTCTCCTGGCCTGTGGGCCTATGGACTCACTTGCCTGGTGACTGCCCCTCATAGCCAGGTTTAGTCAGCCTGCCATGTTCAGCTTGGACTCTTCCCTCTTCCTGCTTTCTCCCTTATATCTACAATAAACTTCTTTTCTGTACTTTAGAAGTGGACATGTCCCCCTCCTTGTAGTACATTTTTCCATTCAAAAATAAATCTTCTCCAAAGACAATCAATTTGAATGCAATATAATTACATTTTAACAACAACTAAATAATGGATAGTAAAGAGTGAGTTTCTTTAAAAAACAACTTACTACACAGCTGCTAATATTCACAGATATTTTTAATCAAATAATCATTAGATAAGAAAATGAGAAAAATATATTGTTAAAAGTATTTCAGATGTAAATTGGATAGAAATAAACTATATCTGTGAGAAGCCAAAAAAAATTTAACAAGCTCTGAAAAAAAATACGCTTTCAAGACAATTGTCTTGACCTTTCACTTCTACTCCCATTGCTAAATATTTTTTTCTGTTTCCTTTGCTTCTGGATATACTGTACCCAGCATCTCCATATTCTATGCTTAATTGTTACTAATTTCTATATGAAAATTGTTTTGAATGTTTCATGTTATATTTTAACCTCTCACTTCTCAAAGGTGAACTGGTCCACTTAGCCTCATATGGTATTATTTTTTGAATAATCATGAATATTATTTTCTCCCTTTCTTTTCCTTAAGTAAAATTGCCAAATGAAGCTCAAGTTATTTCTGTAAACTCCCAAAAGTGATCACTGCCTGGGCTTGCTTTCTTATTAAATTTTAAAGTGTGTATCCTTGTGTTTGTTAGCATAAATGTCAGGGTATTCCAAAATGAGTGCTGGTTAAAGTGCTCTGTTCCAAAATCTGCGCATAGCGGGGGTATAATAGGCTATGACTTCTCCACCCAGTAGCATGCACATCACTCTCTGGTACTGTCAAAGCTATTCAGTAATGTGCAGGTTTTATACAAAGGGTACATGAAGTTGGGAGGACAAAGTGACAGAGTGTTATGGAACACAGTGGAGGACAGGGAATGGGGGTGCTGAATCTTATCAAAGTGTGGTATTTACATATGCAACTCTCAAATGATAAAGACCTGTAATGCATGTCTGCGTGGGCAGTCCACTGCTTACACAACTTTGATGGTGCTTGGGACTTTTGTGATAGTGCTCAGAACCTGTCTTTGACTTCTGCCTTTCTGAGTGAGCACACAGCTTTGATTTTTCAGGTCCAAATTGATTAAGGTTGTTCCCTTCACCATAACTATATTGCAAAAAGTGGCAGGGACAGGAGAAAGAGGTAGAGGACACATTCATTACATTTAAGGTCCTTTGCCAGAAGTGTTCCACTATGTCTACTGAGGAGAAACTCATTTGTATTCTTCCTCCAGCAAAGAATATATCCAAACTATTTGTCCCCATGAAACATTGATTAATATAAGGAGGTGGAGGTCAGATGTTGGTGAAGTCAGTCATCTCAGTCACAAGCTTAACATCTGATAAATCTTAGTTATAATCCTAGCTCTATAATGTCTCTGCTATTTGGAATCACAAATATTTTGAATATTAAACAGCTTAAGTAACATCAACTTGTCTGACTTCCCTCAAAGAGATACTGAGAATATTGCATGTGATAATTATGTTAATTACAGAATATTGAATATTTCATTTAGACTATTGGTCATGCTCAGTAAATGACAATTCATAGAGGCTCAAAAAATAGACAATGATACACAATAATGGGATGCAGAGTGGGCACTATGATTGGTATTTGGATATAGGCTATAACATAGTGATTTAGAGTATCATTGGATATCCCAAGAACCAAAGACAATCAGTAGAGCTTGAGCCAAATACATTCCTAACTGCTTTATTGATTTTTGTTTTCATGTAGGGATTTATTACCAGTCATCAGATAACAACAACTTTTCCACTTATGTATATTAAACTCAGCATTTTATATTAATCTTGATTTTCTAGTACTGACTGATTGAAGTTAATTGCCAGCCAAGTTCAGCAAGTTCAGAGAAGAGTCAAAGGTGGAACAATTATTTTCCTCCTTTCTTGCTACTACTCTCGGCAGGGTATTGGCTAAGCTAAATCTTCACTAGTACAGACAACAAAATAGGCTATGGAAAGACAGCATATTCTCAGAGTTGGTGGTGTATAGGAACCTGAAGACCTTAGAAAGTGACCCAGGGAAGTGTTAAAGTGGAAAGTCAAGCAGCCAAGGCTTTACTCCACTTGCTAGTAAAACAATTCAGCCAGCGTATATTGAGGTGGTTCTTTCATTTAAAGGAAATGGCTTTGTTCTCTTATAAAAAATAATAAAATATTTTCTATTATAATGTTCTAAGTGGTAACCTGAATTCTGTACAAATATATAGTATGCTTCTATATTATTTATAAAATATATATAACTATAGTTATGTGTATATATCTATATTATATATTTATATAAATAAAATATATAACAGTATAATACCATATCATATTAAATATAAAATATATAATTATATAGTTACAGAGTTATATATTAAGCATATACTTATATATAACTATATATTATATATATAATATATATGGTTTTATATTACATATATGATATAGCTAAATACTGATATATATATATATATATAATTATATATTAGCTAAATATATTGTTAGATATGTTATATGTATATATAGTTATATAGTTGCAAATTATCTAATTTAGCGGCATACAACATTTTTTACAAAATCCTTTCCCTTCCTTCCCCTTTCATGCTTATTCTCTCCAACACAATCACTTCCTCTTTTGTTCCTCTTACTCTACTTAACATAGATCATGGACCATAGAACATTAATAAATCTTGATAATCAATCAAATCAGATGAATGAATATTAACTTTCACTGATATGACAATTCACTATCAGAAGAATCAGGAAGTCTGGACTTCAAGATAAAAGCCAAATACAAAGCCCAAACATCATCTTCAGTTAAATTATTACTGATGTAACTCATGAGTTATGCCAACACACATACACACATACTCCTCAAGAGAACTTAAGACAGCAGTCTCTTCACTGCCGTGATATTTCCTACAAAACCCTTGGAGAGATAATGTATATGTAAATAATAAATCACAAAGAAAGATTAAGATATTGTTCCAAGCTGTAATCCACTGCTGTTAGGCTGTGGTGTTTACACAGATCTAATGGAGTGGAAAAAGTCTTTCTGTGTAGAAGTTCAAGTATGTGCTTGGTACCAGGATGAACTTATAATAAAATTTCCATGCTTGTACAGATTTACATATCCACACAGTTGCTTATATAGGATAAACAGGTGTTCATACAACTAGATTCATAAATATGGGGCCAATATAACCATGTGTGAAGTAGGGATAATGGTTTAGAGTTGGCAGTTACTTCAGTATTTTTGTGTCTAATAATGAGACACACAAAATATTTGATCTTTTCTGTCTTTTTCACTGTTCATTCCATAAAGGTTGCCATTGATATCACCATGGAATAAAAGAAAGTCTGGAAGAAAAGTTTTGCTTTTTATAGCATAATGTTATTCATTCAGTTTAGTTCTAAGCAGGATAAATCATAGCCAAGTGTGGGGAGCCAACAGAAGGCAGCTACCATCCTTGCAGCCATCTTGAGCCTTATACCCTGACAAGAGACTTGATTACATCAGCCTACAACATCTGAGCACACTCTGATAACATCTTGCTTTAGATACCCAGGATTTTCCTTTGGGTGTGTGAGACTTAAAGGTGTGTGACTTAAGGGCATGACTTAGAGATAAGATTTAGAGACAAGACCTAAAGGCATAATTAAAGACTTGACCTGAAGGCGTGGCTTAGAAGTGAGACATATAAAAGGCTAGAGGCAGACAGAGAAAGCAACAAATTACTTGACATTAGGTAGAAGACACTAGGCTCTAGAGAGAACAATTTGGAGTAACAGAGAATCAGACACTTCAGAGAGACACTAGGAACAGAGAATCAGACACTTCAGAGAGTACAACTTGGAGTTAGTTATTAGGTATTAGGCACTTGGCACTTAGAGGAAGAACTTAGAATTAGACATTAGGCACTTAGCACTTGGAAGAAGAAACTTGAAACTTGGAGGCACTAGGGACTAGGAACTAGGGACTAGGAACTCAAGACTTGGGCCTTGGAGAGAAGAAGAGAGAGTGAAGAATAAATGGGATTGAATCACACTCTGTCTGGTCTCCATTCTTCGTGTCCATCCTCAATCTCTCTTGCTGAACCCTGACCTGCAGACCAGAACAGCTTAGGGCATGGCAGGCTCTAACAATTTAGCCCCCAAGGCTTTGGCAGTGAGGTTCCAACATTGACAGAATGGTCAGAGACATTTTGGACCCCAAATGTGGGGTAGAGCAGTTCTCAACATTTTGGCTCCCAAACGTGGTGCAGCTCGGGCAACAACAGCCAAGGTTAAAACGTATAGAAATGATCACCATAAAAATAGAAGCTTCATTTATGTTTTGTAAGAATAGGAATAGGATCCAAAGCAAAAACCAACAGGCAGCTAAAGCATGACATTCCTAAAACAGCCAGTGAATTCCCTTTGCTTCAGCAATGGTATTGTTTGGTTTGGTGATTAAACATGCTTCACTTTGGGGCTGGAGAGGTGGTTCAGTGGCTAAGAGCACTGACAGCTGTTCTGGAGGACTTAAGTTTTGATTCCCAGGAGTCACATGGTAGCGCACAGCTATCAATAACTCTAGTTTCAACTTCTAGTTTTGTTAGTACTACATCACATGGTGCACAGACATATGTGTAGTTAAATAACTTATACACAAAAATAACCTAATTTTTAAATTCCTCTGCTCAGAAGTCAGTTAGATAAAATATTTGTAGTTCCTGTATAGACGTTATATCACTGTAGTATATTAATTACTTTAATTCAGGGAATATTTCTGTTCCTCTTAAAATTAATATCCTACAACATTATTCCTCCGTTTTCCCCTAAATTTGGACAGATATTTTCTACTGAATCCATGAACAACTTTCTTTTGCCCAGTGATAATATTTATTAATGTATGGGCCATTTTATATTTATTAATGTACATGTAATACAATAATTATAATTGTCATTGAATATAGTTACAGATGAATGAATATAATTTGAAATATGTATATATGCAATTAAAACTTTGAACTTGGTAAGGTTGTGGTAATCAAGATATTATTCCTGGTGGCTAGTTCTAGTTGTGCTAGAGACATTTTAGCATTTGTCAAATAGTGCCACATCTCAGCCTCAATGTCTGAATTTAACCAGAATGCATTATTCATGTTCCATTTTACAAGCATATGACTGAATTTGAATAAAAGAAACAGTAACTTTGTATGCAAAATTCAAAGTGAAAAATCTGTGTATTTACAATAAAGATGAATACAATTTATTTTCTGGTTATCAGGTCCTCTTTGTTGTGGAGAGAATGGGTCGAAAGAAAATGCATACACTGTATTTTTTTCCTTAATAGAGGGAAACAGATTCACTTTGTAGTATTTCCTATCATCAGCAAATTTGCTACCAACTCCTCAAATATTTAATATTTAGTCAGTGTTTAAAGATAGTGCAAGCAGAAGCTATCCAGACCTCAAAGACAAAACTGAAGTCTCTATATTGAGAAAGACTTCAATAGTTGGAAGATTACATTTACTAAGGGGCAAAGAACTGCTTTACTGGTAGGTGAATTCTTGCCTACAAGTGGCTTTCTTCCTATATGCCAAAACACAATTCGAGGACATTTGCTGAAGAATGTAGAGATTTTCAGCTAAAAATGCAGAGCACAATCCAATGGTTGGCTGTGAGTAGCTGTATCTGTATTAGTCTGTTTTGGCAGAAACTCTCAAGGGGACAGCCATACCAGGCTCCTGTCAGCAAGCCCTTCTTGGCATCAGCAGTAGTGTCGAGATGTGGTGTCTGCAGATGGGATGGATCCATAGGTGGGGCAGTCTCTAGTCTTTCCTTCCGTCTCTGCTCCATTACTTTTTTCCCTGTCTTTCCTTCAGAAAGGAACAATTCTGGGTTAAAAATTTTGAGATGGGGGGGGCTGGTCCCATCCCTCAACTAGAGGCTGTGCCTATCTACTGAAGGTGCTCTCTACAGGTTCTATCTCCCCTCTCTTGAGTATTTCAGCTAATATCAACCCAGTTGGGTCGTGGGAGCCTCTCGATTCTCTGGCATCTGGGACTTTGTAGTGGCTTCTCTAGTTCCCCATTCCCCACTGCTTCATGTTTCTATTCAATTTCTTGGCCTTTTGTACTTCTCTCCTGTCCCTTCCCATACCTGATCCTGCCCTCCCTTTGCCCTCCCCCTCCTTTTTCCCTCCCAGTTCCCTCTTTCCCTCTACCTCCTGTGATTATTTTGTTACCCCTTCTATGTAGGATTAAAGCATCAACACTTTGGTCTTTGGACCCCAATGGGAGAGCTATGGGAAGGACTGAAACAGCTGGGGGACTATAACCCCATAGGAAGAACAATATCAATTACCGGGACAACCGAGAGGTCCCAGGGACTAATCCACCAATCAAGGAGTATGCATGGAGGGATTCATGGCTACAGATGCACATGTAGCTGAGGATGGCTTTATCTGATATCAATGGCAGGCGGAGGTCCTTGGTCCTGTGGAGGCTCCGTGTTCCAGCCTGGATGGGGGGATGCTAGAGCAGTGAAACAGGATTGGGTGGGTGGGTAGAGGAGCACCCTCATAGAGGCAAAGAGGAGGGAAGATGGGATGGAGGTTTGTGGAGGGGTAACTGGGATGGGAAATATTTAAATGTAAGCAAATAAAATGGTTGATTAAAAAAATGCAGAGCACATGAAGAGCCTGCTGAACACTTTAGAAAACTTAAGGGAAACTTAAGGGAGCTACTTAATGCCTGTGCTACACAATAAGCAAATATTCTGTGTCAGTTGACTTCGTTGGTGGGGTTTTAAAATGAGGAAAACCACCTAACAGTTTGGGTGGGTTATAAGTGACCAATTCATTTTATGACTAGTCAGCTATCAAATATATTGCATAAATATTATTTTATGTATTTTTCACTATCATACACACAGATAGAGAGGGGACAGAGAGACAGAGAGACAGACAGAAAGAGAAACAGATGTTGATACTTCCATATAAGCCCTTTTGACTTAAATTCTGGTTCTTGAGAATTAAGTTGATTCCTTTCCTTCTTAGATGGTTTTGGAAGCAGGAACACTGGGTAAGCACTTACTGCCAGCTGAGGACCGCCCACTGACATATTCTCCAGAGACTCTGTGGTGTTCTGAGGATGCAATAGGTGTTTCAGTCCCCTAAATTATCACACCAAATTGCTCCCCTACCCTTTGCAGACACAGGAAGCAGGGCCCTTTCACTGTTTGCCTGAATATTTTCTTGCCTCCTGCAGGATGCCATCACTAGTCCAGGAAAGTCCCCAGATCTTTAGTGAGCCACTTTTCTTAGACACAAAAGTGCAGCAAGTGATTGGGAAAGTCTTTTCCTTGAATTTGAGCTTTAATTAGAAATCCTTGAGCCCTGGCATGAAAGAGTCAAAGAACCTCTCCAATTCACGCAATGGAAGGTTTGCTAAAACAACCTTTCCCTTGAGACAATTAATAGCTACTCACTGAAGAGCTAACTATGAACTTGGAGTTTTAACAGCATGTAACACATGGAAACTCTTTTCCGATAAAGAAGAGTATTCACTTTTATTTACTTCAAATTTGTTAGGCTTACACACATAGGATATTAAGTCAAATGTTAACATGTTGATTGCTTGTCACTGGTAAAAATAGACTCTACTGTGTAATTCCTCACTTTTTTTCAACTTTGTGCTCACTGTATAACAGCGACCTACATTTATCAAACATTCATTCCTACATATTTTAGATCATACTAGGAACAGAAAAAAATACTTTTTATTCAAGAAATTGATAATCTCTTAAGTATTATTTATCTCCCTACCTTTCCAAAGCTGGCCATTTTGTTAAATTCTAGGTAGAGACACATCCAGGAGGAGATCAATTAAAGCAAGCCCAAGTTCTGCTGCCACTATTTGGCTCGGTTCAGGACACCAAGCTGTACTGGCTGCAACACATCAATGATAGCATCAGCTGTAGTTTCTCAAAACTTTAAAATAAGCAATACATGCCATGTCATAAGTACGGCAACTTTCCATGTCTGGGCCCGATGTAAGGCAACTGTGTTACTGATTCACAAGCATCCTTTGCTTTGTGGATTCCTCTAAAATACAACACTCGTACTGTCCCTTGATAGTCATGAAAGTCATTAGCCAGAATATTTGAAACACTGCACAATTTCTACTTATTCTCTGCTGTTTTTCTACTTCTCTAATTATTAGTGTCCTCACTATACGAGATAAATATATAAACATAACTTGAGTCTTCCACCTTTGATTCTTTGATAAGACATTCTTCTAGTATTGTTTAAGCAGTAATCTCTCTCTGTAAAGACTTGTTGGTAATAAAGATAGTCAAATAAAATAGGTATTATACCCTGTTTTAGAATAGGCATAGCTGGTTTGATATCCGTAGATTATGCCAATTCTAAGCCCTCAGTTCTCTTCATAGAAGTTTCCTTTTACAGTGAATGACATTGAATGCAAAGACTCAGAACTTTTAAAAATAAAAGGAGCAAATAACAGTGGAGTTCCCAGCCCTAAGTGCGACGTCTGCATCTCAACTCATCTTCCCAAGGCTTAGGGAACACTACAGCAGTGTAACTTAAATTTAATATCAGGAGACATTTATGCCACTTCTGACATGTGCCCTGAGAAAACCAAAACACAAATATAAGAGAAAAGTGTATTAGTGTAAAATGCTACAATTCTTAACATTTCAAATCTGAAAGAGCTCCCAGATCACCTGAAGTTCAGAGATTGTTTCAGTGAAGTAGGTATCTTTATCAAGTTGTCGTAACAATTATATATTGTAGATTTCAAAATACTGAGACTATTAACTGTTAAATGTTAAGTATTTTAGGAAATAAATAAATGTTAAATGTTAAATGTTAAATATTTTAGTAAATATTTATAATTAAGTATAATTAAATGTTAAATATTTTAGGAAACATATATTTAACCTCATTTAATCAATCTACTATATGCATGTATCAAAACCACAAATTTTCAGTTAATATGTAGACATCTTAGGTAATATTGTTAAAATTTATTCTTTATTGACAAATAATTACTAGAGGAAGTAATAAATAAATAAGTAGATATACAAATAAAAATAAACATTACATTTTAGTGAAATTATATATTGAATATAAATATGTGACTATACATGGAAATCCTCATTTTTGTTATGAATGTATTCATAGTTGTTTTATGCTTACTGCCCTTACATTTTTAATAATAAAATTCCTTTACTGTTTTTTTTTTTGTATGGAACTATGTAACAATTCTACATTTAGTGTGGTTACTATTGCCAAGGCTACTCAACCTGAAATCTGTCTTTCATCCTATCTGTGTCTATAAATTGAAATTATGTCCCTTGTGCAAAATACACATTTGTGGTATTTGTGTCAGTCACTTTTTGTCCATGTAACAAAATACTTGTTTAAAACAACTTCAGGGAGAAAAAATAATCTATGCTTCTATTAGTAGATTTCAATTCATGGTTCCTTGACTAAAAAATTTCAGGTATGTAATAAGGCGGAATGTCATGTTTGAGAGACACGTTAAAGGCAGGCTACTCACCTCATGAGAGCCAAGAAAGAAAACAGATGAGAGATGAGGGCCTAGAGAAAAGATATACCCTTCAAAGCCCATTCCAGTGATCTACTCTTTCAATGAGACTCTACCTCCTCCAAACTCATAGCAGCTTAATCCACTGGTGATGTTAGCATCCACAGAATCAGTCACCTCTCAAAAACACCATGGAATATTTATAGAAACACATACTATAGAAACCACATTACAGTGTTCTAAGCCCTTAATGACATTTATTTTGTAAGTTAAAATGAAGCTACTAGTCTATTTCCAAGATGCTCTAAATTCTAAGTACTCTAATATTTCTTTAAGAAGGACTGCCTTGTCAGGCCTCAATGGGAGACAATAAGTTTAGTCCTGCTGCTACTTGATGTGGCAGGGTGATTGACACCGACAGGGCTTTCCTCTTCTCCGAGAATCTGAGAAGAAGGGGAGGTGATAATGGGAGGAGAGATTTGTTGGGGTGGGACTGGGAGGAGATGGGGGGCAATTGGAATGTAAAGTGAAGAAAATAAATAAAGAAAGAAAGAAAGAAAGAAAGAAAGAAAGAAAGAAAGAAAGAAGAAAAAAGGAAGGAAGGAAGGAAGGAAGGAAGGAAGGAAGGAAGGAAGGAAGGAAGGAAGGAAGGAAGGAAAGAGTTTAAGCAAGCATTTATTATGAATCAAAAGAGTTCCATAATTCCAACATATAATGATAGAAGATAATATTTACCATTCCACGTGAAAGAGGTGAAAGGGCAGAAAGAAGATTGAAACCAAAGCATGACTGAAGTTAAAAATGGCCAACGTTAACTACTGTAGCTTCAGGACCTGCACCCGGAGGAGAGTTATTGACCTATCAGCTGCTAAAGAATTGAGCATCCCTTCCTGTATGACCTTCCTAGTTGTAGCCATTTGGCTCCTCTCCTGGACTAGCTATTCTCAATTTCTGCGGCTAACTTGCTAAGGTATCCACCACAGCTTTGACTCTCTTTATCTTACTGTAACCCTGAAATCTCTCAGATACTGAGCCACCAACCAGGCAGCATACCTGTCCTGGTCCGAGGCCCCTCAACACATATACAGCAGAGGACTGCCTGCTCTGGCATCAGTGAGAGAAGAGGCACCTAACTCTGGAGAGACTTGAGGCTTCAAGTCCATGGGATTGGAGAGGCCTGGCATATGGGTGGAGTGGGGGTAAGGACATCTACTTTCTTTAAAATTAAAAAAAAAAAAATCTTCTTGCAATGCCTCTGGACCTCACTGTCAAGTGTATTTATAACAGTGACCCCACTTCTCAGTGTCAATTTTCTATATTAACTTCTTTTTCATGATTGTAACAAAACATTGAAATCATAAAACCAAAAAGAAAAGAAGAGAAAAGAAAAAGAAAAAAAATCATTTGGTTCACTGGGGTGTTTTCTCCCATTGTTCCTATTTTTATTGTTTCTGGGCTTGTGTTCCAGTAGAATGTAAACATAGAATGGCATGATAGAGGAAAGATGCTCACGTCATGGGACAAAGGAAAAATAGGACAGTGGCTCCAGGAGCAACTTATACCCTCAAAGCCCCACCCTCTAACAACTCGCTTTCCAAAAATGACTTATCACCTAATAACTAATTCAGCTAAGAACTCATCTGTAATGAGCTAAGTTAATTGTATTAAAAGGTTTCTGTGTTTAAACATTTGGTCTCCAGACTCAGCTCCTCTGAGAGGTGATTGGATCATGAAAGTGCTACTAACATGTTGATGAAGTTAGTTCTTTCATGATCCATCCACCTAACAGAAGCATCATCAATCAGGTACCAAACTCCCAAAACATAAACTCCCAGGAAGCATATCCTACCCATAAGACAAGAATCTTCTTTTTCTTCATGTATAAACAACCTTTCCTTCTAATTGGGATGGTTTTTTGTTTGTTCGGTTGATGGGTTGCTTTGCTTTGCTTTAAGTGATTTTTAAGACAGGGTTTTTCTGTATAATATTTATGTATACATCACCCTGGCACTCCTGGAACTCTTTGTAGACCAGGCTGTCCTGGAGCCTACTATGTAGACAAGGTTGGCTTCAAATTCAGAGTACTGCCTGCCCCTGCCTCTGCCTTCTGAGTGCTGGAATTGAAGGCAGGCACTACTACATCTGGCTCTAAATTGGAGTGTTTAATCATTTATGTTTAATATAATTAGGAAAATGGGTAGCTACATGTCTCTCACTTTGTCTTCTCATATATGTCTTATGCGATATGTTCCCCTAGTCTATGTTACTTCTAAAATTATATAAAATAGATTTGGGCAAAATATATGCTAGAAAAAATATAGATACTTCACTCCAATATTGGTTCATTTTTTTCTTTTTCATTATTATTTTAATTAGACTTGTGTAAACCAATGTACTGTGTACTTTAAATAGGTCTAAAACTATTTGCTTTAGAACTTAATTTTAAACAATGTTAAAGAAGAAAAGCTAATAAGAATTATTCTGTCTTTTGTGGCCATGTACATGAGCTTTTAGAAGTACTTTTGATTTTTGTATAAATTTTAGTTACTTGAATTACTTCCTTTAAAACTTTAAAAGTCATCTTCTATAAACTAATTTTCTTATTTAATATCTTAGAAAACATCATTTTGACTTTATTTTGAAAAAAAATTTGTAAGAAATAGGATTCTTGTTTTAGTTATATGGTTGCTAAAATCTTTTAAGCTCTTTTATGTAACCTGCTACTTGTGATGAATATCAGTTATTTTACTGGATGTCCTTTATAGCTAATGAGCCATTTTGATTAGATAATTTTCAGATTTCCATTCTGGTCATCAGAGTTGATCATGATGTGCATAAATTTTTCTTAGAATTTTAAAATTTTTTGAAAGTGTAGATCTCTCTAACAGTGGATAATATATGATGCTTACATATTAATTCAAGATATATTCAATTTTCACTTATAGTATTAATGTCACAATTTTAAATAATAGTTGCTTTTCTTATTTATATTCAGAATTATTAAAACACTTAAATGGCAGTGAGAAACATGGAGAGATATTTGCAGTGATTTCAACTCATAAAACATGTGTTTTAAAATAGATAACTCATATGGACATATAAATGTTAATTCTCAAATATAAAATATTTATTGTTTATAAATAATTTCAATAACTAAGAGTTACTAATAGTACTTGGTAACAATTGTGTAAACATACCCAAAATAAAGAGGACATTTTATTCATATAATTTGCAATAACTTTTAAGTATTATATTAAATATTAATGATTATGTTCTCAGACTAGTGTTTCAGATACTCTGCTGTTAAGAACTTTGGCTTTTCCTATGCAACATGAAGAACACTTTTTTCCTTAGCAACTTATAACAAAATCTGCAAATTTTTCCTTTATACATGAATTTTAGCTCTAAGAATTTACTCTAGTAAACATTTATACATATTTATGATTGTACTTTCTTTTTATATATATATATCAAAATGTCATAATGAAGTCCATTCTTTTGTATATGTAGTAAATTTTTAATAAAACAAAAATAAGTATTATTATTGAAAGAAAAACTAAAATAAAAATAGCTTATAAATAATACCTGTGGGGCATGGGAGATGACTCATTAGGTATGAGTACTTGCTTGACAAACATGAAGACCTGTGTTTCAGTTCACAGATGTATAGACAGGCAAAAAGTGGAGGAGATGATAGCAAAGGAAGCTGCTGGGCTTGTCAATAACACAGCATAGATGAGAAGATGGGAGGTCCAGGCTCAGGAAGGGCACTATGTCAAAGAAATATGGTGGAAAGCAATAGTATAAAACATCTTTCATCATCCTATGCATATCTCACACACAAACACACACACACACATACAGATGAATGAACAGTAAGTATAAAAAGTAAAATACCAACATTTAATGCAAATGAAATAAAAAATATGAAAAAAAACTTTTCATCTCTCTCATGAATTTTTAAAATAATATTTTATTTTAAAATTTTATCTGTTTATATATATATATATATATATATATATATATATATATATATATATATATATGTGGTTTGCTTTGCCTGCATGAACATCTTCGCCTCATGTGTATCTGGCCCTTCCAGAGGCCAAAGGAGAGCATTGCCTCACCTTGAACTGGAGTTTCAGAGTTGTTAGTTGTCATGCAGGTGCTGGGAATAGAACTGGGTCTTCTGGAAGAATAGTGCTCTTAACAGTAGAGCTCTGTCTCCAGCCTTGAACATGATAACATTTTATGGAACTTCTCCAATATACATTTCTTTTTATTTTATTGCACTGTACACATAATTCTAATCTATGGGCCAAGACTTATTATGGGTCCACACATTTTCTTTTAATATTGAAATTGCCTTTTTGTTACATTGTAATTCATATTAATACTACCAATAAAATTAATCTTATCTTTCTATTTGTGATAAATAAAAGTATTTTCCAAAACAATGCAAACTCCTGTGAAGTAGATTTTAGCCTCTCGAAGTTTAAATTTCAATATGTAAATTAAGAGTTTAAACCAATTTTTCAGAATTAAAGAGAACATAACTCCGGTTTAATATCCTGTAAATATTTTATTTCTTTTAACCTTACTTTGTAAATCCCAACTCATCGAAATTAAATACATTTAGTCAGGAAATAAAAACAGTGTGTATTCAGGAAAAGGTTTGCATCCCTTTTGTCTTAAACAAGTTGTTCTCCACATTTCTAATTCTGTTAACCTTTAATATATTTCCTGATGTTGTGGTGACCCCTCAACCATAAATTTATTGTTGTTGCTACTTCATAACTGTAATTTTGCTACAGTTATGAACTGTAATATTGATATCTTGTTTTCCAGTGGTCTTAGGTAATCCTTGTGAAAGGGTCACTTACTACCCCCAACACACACACACACACACACACACAAAGGGTCAAGACCCACAGGTTCAGAATCACTGCCCGACAGTATCCTGTTACTTGAAAGCACAGTAAATAGTCTAATAAATTTTTTTTAAATTGTAGCTTAATGATCCCTAGCTGTTTCTTTCATGTAAGTAAATAACACATGGTTCTCCTGTGGTGAAAATAAAAATGTTTAAAATTTTTTATGTAATTATATAAAAAGTAGAAATAAATTTTTATTGATTTTAAGTGAAGTTGGAGGCAGGAAATGTAACCAAGGACAGAACTCTATCTGCATTTTCGAACATTCTCTCAGCCTAATTTTAAGTAGTCAAAATTTATTCAGCCTTAATTAAATAGACTTGTTTCTTCAAGTTAATAATATTCTTATTCACTTTATGATTCAAAATTATGAAATTACTAAGCACTCTAGCTATGCCATTAAACAGCTTTTGTCTCCCTTTCTTTGTGATGTTATGGTTTCAATGTTCTTAAGAGTTAGGATGTTCTGTGCAGAACAGGAAAACCTTTGCCCTATAACCTAGAGTTCAAGGTGTGTTCATCCTCTGAGTATTTTTATGTTTTTAGTGATCCTTAATATATTGTTTTAACTTTCATTCTTTACATGGTGATACACAGGTGCTCTACAAATATTATCTATCTATCTATCTATCTATCTATCTATCTATCTATCTATCTACCTATCTATTATCTATCTATCTTTTCTTGGCTGAATGTTTTTACTTTTAAAATTTTCTATTAATTTACATTCCAGTCTGGCCACCACCTCAGTCTCCCCTCCATCTGTCTCTCCCCCACACCCCCCCCCAAGTCATAAGTATGCAATGAGAGGTTCAGAAATCTTATAGACTATATTCCAGGTCACCTGGCATATTTCATATTTTATGATAGAAAGTTCAACTCCTTTGGTGGAATCATAAAAAATCCTCTTCATGACTATATCCAGTGGCTTAGTGTTTAGTTGGATTCTATTCACTCAGAATTATAGGAAATGTTTTATTGTAAATAAAATGACCCAGTATTTTTTACCAGATTAGGTTTGGATTAGAACAAGTATTTTTGGAAAATGTAAACAAATATGCATCAGGATTCATAGAAATGGTTCAAGGACTGAAAATTGTGAATAAAAAATGAAGCAAATGTTTTATCATGTGCATGCCTGGGAAAATTAATCGGATCAAACTACTTCTCGATGAGATTAAGCTTGTTAAAGCTTAATTCTGGTATGTGTTGAATATAATCTTTATTTGTAAGAAAAATATCTACAAACAGAAGGATTCCATCAAGTGAAGACCAGAGACAGCACTTGGTTGAATTGCTGTGAATCTGGTAATAGAGACAGAGACCCTGTGTCATAGTTACTTGCGTGCAAATTGAATAAAATTTCATATCAAAGGGCTTATATAATTTTATCTCCAGTTATTTAAAATGCAGAGTACAGTGCGTAGTTTACAATAAGTACTATAAAAAGATGTAACTGTAAATGTTAATTAACAAGGCATAACATTTGAGTATCAAATCATATTTTTTTTTGTATTTTCTCCCTAAATACACTTCAAATTCTAGATTTAGATAGTCGTGATCAATGTGAATAAAATCTGTCAGTACTTTGGTAACAACATATTCTTTTTTATTTGTAAAGCAAGACCACACTGTAGGAGGTATAAGAGTCACCCATGATCCTTGCTAATTCTGTGAATCCCAAAATTCCCTGGTGGGAATTCTGAAATCTAGTAATCTCCTCTGCAGTCAAGGAATGTAAATTTAACTGATGCTCAGATGATTCTGATGAAGATGGTCTTGGAACATATTTTCTATATCCCTGCTTTATAAAACACTGGCTGATTCATGAAATATTAACCTACATGGCTCTCTCTTTTGCATTTTTGTACCTTTGGCAGTCTTTCAATATCTTCATCTTTGCAGTGAAACTTTCATGTAGTGGCCAATTTTTCCAATTAAACACAATTCTACTCAAATTTAAATCACACACATCATTTATCACAGCTGCTAAACCTGTTGCTTAAATAACTTTACACTCCAGGTTAGAAGTGTTTCATTTCAATGATGAATTAATAGATGCCTATAAAGCGGCTTCATTAAAGCTGTCCTGGCTGTTTAGAATCCAACAGCTTCAGGTACTGAGGATGTAAAACAAAATTGGAGACAAAAGTATCGGGAAGAAATAACAAGTAGGCAGGTCAAACAGAAATGCAATCTATCAAAGGCGGATGCTGACTGAAACCTTGATTCATATAACTCTCTAATATAGGAGTTAGTTTCTTTGTCAGACTGGTTTAAATTAACAATAGACATACAAAGTAACATTACATTAACAAATAGACCTAACAGCAATAACCAATTCTCTGCAATATCATGTCTGAGAAAGAATGTGTACTCTGTCTGGCATTCCACTGTGCACCACATGTGAATGTATCACCAATTTCAATTTCAAAACAACTATGTAAAGAGGGTAATAAGATAGCACAGTGTTTCACAATAAAACTGGGTTATTCAAATCCCCAAGAATCTAGTGAGTGAACTAGAATGCAAATTTACAAATGTGCCATGAGAACTATAACGAGCAAAGTGACCCAAGAGTGCGTTCCTTTCAGTAAAAAGAATCTACATGGGAAATAAAATTAATCAGAGCAAGGAGAGTTCATTAGTTGAATGAAGCTAATAGTTAATGACATGAGGCTATGATAGCCTAAGGCGCTCGTGGGGACTCCTGGGGAAGCACCTACAAATTATTCTTCTCAGATTTTCTTTCCTTCATGTAATGGCTAGGAAGTCTTTAGGAAGGTTGGTACCATTGATCAACTCAGTTTTCTTTCACATCAATTCCATTCAAGTCATGTGTTCCTGATCATTGTCTCCAATCACTGTAATTAGATGGACTTTTTTCAAGTGTCCTCCAGGAAAAACTGAGAGACCATATCACTGAATGAGTTATTATATCAATTGACTAATCTATAATATGTATGAATTTTTACTGATATGGTTCTCAGGGTTTAAAATACTTTCCCATTTTAAAAATCTCTTACTTGTGCTGATATACTTAATACACAAGAAACTGTAATGAAGTAATAAGTACTATAATCCATAGCAAAAATAATTTAAAAATCATGCTTCCTGGACATAGAAATGTATATTGGGAGTTTATGTTATAGAAGGCAAGGAGCTGAATGTTCTTTGGCTTTCATTATGCTATAAGCATCCATCTCTTGTACTCAATGAATGAGTGATAAAGGCTTGTAAAGTATACTCAGTAATATATTAAGATATCATGCATCTATAAAATAAAACTTTGCAAATAACAGAGAACACATCTGATATTTTCTAAGTCTTGAAACATACAGCACTAGTACCCTAGTATTTATATTGATATCACTTCTTTTTCTCATTTCTATTTTTGAGTAGTTTCTTCTTCATAAAAAAATTGTGATGATTGTACAAAAAACTCTGAATTTGCTCTTCCAAAATATGTATCTTCATTGTCAACTTCTCATGCTGTTATTTATGCTTCATTGTTGAATATTTTGTGGAATATTTTCAACTAGAGTTTGTCCAATGATTTTCTAGATTTCAACTGGGATTATAGATATTTTAGAAAAAGGATACAGAAGTGAAGTATTATTCATACACATCATATCAAGAATAAGAAACTTATTTGCACTGCTGACCTTGATCATCTTGTCAAGACAAAATCTAATGCCACTACAGTCATGCTTTTTTGTGCAACTGACTCCATCTGTTGTCTTTGGAAGCAAACATAGTTCATGCTGTAGCGTGAAAGGCAAAGAGAAATGGGTTGTCAGTTTCCACGTCTTGAAGAGTTTTATAATTCAAACCAAATAAACCACTTGGAAATTTTCTGTGAGATGTATGATCCTCTTCTCTCATTTGGATTTGATGAAGCATTTATGGTACTCTAGATATTTTGTGCAGATTATTTTCTATGCTAGGTTGTAATCTAATATTCTGTTTGATTTCGTTGCTCAACTTGTGCTTTGGCTTCAGCAATTAGAAGCTGTGTTGTATTTTTTTTTTTTTTGTGCCTTTCCACAAGTTACCATCCTTATATTTACAAACTTTCTTAGTTTGAAATATCCTTGATTCCATATATGAGTTGTTGCCTAACCTTCTACAAACCACTTGACCCCTACATGAATAGGCATGATGCTATAAAGTTTGTATCTGCTACATTAAATAACATTGTAGCACATACTTTAAAATAAAGTCATAACAATGAATTAGTTTGAAACTTTGCTAAGCAAAGAAAGAAACTGCTATAGAAGTGCAGCTCCTTTCAAAACACCAACTTGTATAGTTGTAGAAAATTGAATGAGAAAAAGTTAGAGCTCAGATTTATTGTAGGATGTAAAACAACTGTAGCTATTCAATGGATGGGGCTTCAGACTGGTTTCAGAATTATGAGTCCTGGGTTTGTATTTGCAGCTTCTGGCATAGCTGTCTCTCATATCTTTCAGAACACAATTTAACATACAACCTCTGGCAAATGCAGGGGTCAAAATTTCTTCAAAAACTCAGTATTTTGTTGCCTGTGTCCTTCTGACCCTCACTGCTGAGGCGTCCGTAGAAGCTGAGGAATGTAGACGCTTCATCTCTACTATTATCTACAGAATGTTTTCTGGGAAATGACAAAGTGGCTTAGAGACAAGATAGTTTTATTCTGTCTCCAGACATGGTCACATCTGTGGGATAATACACTAAATCTTGGGCTTATTTTATGCATTTTCATTTGTGGTAAATTGGAGAATTTTGAGCTTAGAAAAAGGATAGAATTAGAATTTCTTGTATAATATTGTATATGCCATATAGAAAAGAATGGGGTTATTTATTTATTTTACCAACCTCAAAATTAATATTAAGAAAAATAGCTCTTCATCTTATGTGTGGAGGAATATTGTTTCACACAGATCTAGGTACAAATTCCTAACTGTTTGCCTAATTCAAACTCCTGTCAGTTTCCTGTTCTCTCATCTGTAAAACCCTTTTAGGCCTAACAAAAGTAATAGAAAATAAATGTAGAATGTCCAGCAGGGACATTGTAAATACTCAATAAGTAGTAATTGTTATAATTACCAACCAATAAACATTCAGTACTATTGTAAGGGTTAAGAAAAAGTGGGCTGTTTTTTTCTGTTTTCACAGTGCAGCAGAGTGCAGTGCTCATCATAAGAACATGTACAGAATGATACAAGTTTCTCTGTACCAAAAGAGAAACTTGGTGTGCATAGGGAAAAGTTAACTATCCCTCAGCTCTCTCCAACTGCGATAAGTAGACCTCTAAGCAGAGTTAGTTAGTTCTTATAGTTTGATCAGTTTAGTCCCACAAGTCTGTCCCCTGCTTCAGATGCCACTCAGCCCTCCAGTTTGTGACCTGTACTTCTGAACAACTAGCAACAAGTTCTCATGCCTTCCTCTTCGTGTTTCATAGACTTGCTAGAACAGCTCATAAAAATGAAAGCAACATCACTTCCAATTTTTATAGAGGATAAAAAGTATAAACAGGAAGAGGGTGGAGTAAATGTGAGCATGAAGAAAGGAAACCCCCATGACCTCTCTGGACATCCTGCTTGTCAAGAACTTCATGCACTCAGTAACATGGAAGCTCTCTCAACTCTCTTGTTAGGGAATTTATATAAAGGCCTCTTCTTCTACTTCTTTATTTTTTCCACCAACACAAGTAATAATTAATTCAGTTTCAAACACTATTTCTTTTCCCAGAAGATACTGGTGAAAATGAGAATTCCAAGGGTCTGTATACAGGGGCTGCTGCGCCTCCCTCCCTCCTTTCCTCCCCCATCCCCCAGTCTCCCAAGGCTTCACACAGTCACAGCATCTGAACTGAGAATGCTGATAGCTCTATGGAAATGCTAAGAGACTGGGGGCACTTCCTCAGTCACAAATTCCAGAGACCAAATGTCAAAATGAAAGATACACTGAGTTCTCTCTACCCATTAAATTCAAAGCCTACCTGCAACTGTGAGCAAAGACCAAATACATTTTCATAAAGTTACAACATCACCACTCCCTTGTAAATGCCTACTTCAGAGTATCTCATTCTAAGGAACATTTTCACTCATAATTTAGCTGATAGGAGCTCAGTGGGAACAGAGTAAAATTACCTTGAAATGAACCTTTTTTATATATGTATGCTGTTGGCAATATAACTGTAAAATATACACTTAAATTTTTTAAGGAGGCGATTTCTTAACTTCTATCAAGCTAGAGCATCTAGGGTATTTACTAACCTTTGACTTCCAGGTAATTAGCATAAATTATACCAGTTATTCTTTTCTGGGGTATTAACTTCAAGGGGTTATTATGTATTTCCTTACACCAAGGTTTGACTCCTTCATAATACATTTTAAATATGGTATATTTGTTTTTATAAAATACTATTTTTTTCTATCTTTGTAGGAGACAATTTTAAGTTTTGAAGATAAAAGCAAGCCATAGAGTGATTTATCTCTAGGCTATTCCTCCAACTTTAGAATGTTATAAATTTCTAGGGAAAATATCTCTGAGATAAGAAATGTGTCAATAATGTTTGGGGGGAAATAGAGACTTTGGGAAACATTGTCCATCTGTAAGCATAAGCCAATATTATTTGCTTCTGGAATAAATTTAAAACCCCTTGCCACATTCCCACCATGCAGGTGGCTCTATAGCACTAAATAAGTACTATCTAAAGTCATTCTTTCCCATGTTATAGAGTCTCATAATAGATGTTATCAACAAATCATAATTTATATATTTAAAATTCATTATTTTATTAGTCAGAGTTCTGTTTTTTGAATAACTTATAGAATGATAGATAGATAGATAGATAGATAGATAGATAGATAGATAGATAGATAGATAGGAGAGAGAAGAAGGGAGGAGATGGAGAGATTCATATATATATGACTTAGAATGGCTTATAAACTGCAGTCTAGCTAATTCATTGATGGCTGGCTGTGAATGCAGAGTCCAAGAATCTAGTAGCTGGTCATTCCATGACACTGGATGTCTCAGTTGGTCTTCAACATATATGAGAATCCCAAAGAAGTTGCTGCTGGCAAAGCAGTGAAAAGCAACCAAAGAGCAAAAGCTTTCTCCTTCTACATCCTTATATAGGCTTCTAGCAGAAGGTATAGCCCAGATTAAAGCTATGTCTTCCTACCACAAAATTCTGGATTAGAAGCGTATCTACTGATTTCTAGTTAAGCAAAACTTCCTCACAGGTGTATCCTTTGCCTTTGGATTTTAGTTAATTATAGATGTAGTCAAGTTGACAACCAAGAACAACCATCAGAATTTTCTAACATATTATGTGTTTGTTTCCTGGAAGGCTCTAGGAATGGAGGAGGAAAGAGAGAAGTGTAAGCAAATATAATATTTAGTAGCATTCGCGAGAACAGATACTAGGCCACATGTTTGATGTTATTTTCTTTTCTCTTAATTTCTCCTTCCTAAAATGGGTTTCATCAAAGGATGACATATTTGCAAACACTCAGACACTTACGACACTTACGTACTTACCCCTTTCTTTGCCTCACTATCTGCAGTCCATAGTTGTAATTGGAGAGAGGGGTGTTATCAGTGTTAAAAAAAACATGTGTTAATTCATCACTGATCATTCCCATGGTATATAACATTTTGTTCAAAGAAATATAAATATGACAGCTATTACTCAGCAACTTAGTGAAGCAGGAGGCAGCAGTTGGATGCATCTATCAGTTCTTCTTACCATCCCTGACCTTGTCTAATTGTCCTCTGATGGAACTGCTGATAAAATCATGGTCAGGGTTTCAAGTGTTCCAAAGCTTCTAATAACCTTCTCAATGCCAAGACACATGATTCTCCAGTTTGTCTCTTTGATTCCTTTCATTCTGTCTGCTCTCCCTTCAAACAACCCTGCCTAACTAACCTTGAGAAAAGCAATTATGTCCTCACTATTGATTAGGAAGGATCCATATTTAATTATGTGTAACATGTTCCACTGTCAAACTTCCATACTGGTTCACCAGTGCCTACCAAGTTTTATTGCTATAAGTGGTATAAGCCATTTGGTTAATGAACTTCCTCACAAATGTTGAATTTTTCCCAGATCCAGTATTTTATGAAGAATCTTGTCATTTCTTAAGGTCATGGCTGGACTGTTCATGAAGTCGGCTTTGAGAAATGCTTCTTCAATGCAAAGGGGATATTATTAAGCACAGTGGGCATGTTTTGCAGCTACCCAGAGTGATTCATACTTTGTGCTAAGTAAAATCCTGAGATCAGAGTTCTGGAAGTTCAAATAATAGTCAGAAGCAATTGCACAGTGACTGATTGCTAAATTGTGAATACGGTTGGTCTATTCAGAGAAAAACTGCTTCCTGAAAACCACCTTTTGTAGGAAAATGCTATGTCTGCCAATGCTTTCCACAACTGAAATGCAATTTCAGTTTTCATTACTTCTAGAATTCTAGTTCTCAATGTTCTTATTCTCTTTAAATGTCAGTCTCTTTTAAGCTTATTATGAACTGTTAAGCTAAAATGATTTAGCCACAATTAACAAACAAAATGTTCAAATAGAACAAAATGTCATGATTTTAAAGAGTTCCCATGATACAACAGGCACCAGATAACTCTACTTTTGCCAAATGATGACAATTCATTAAATTTATAATACATAATAAATAAGGAAATTACACAATATACAGTGTTGGGTGAGGTTATATATAGCAGATTGTAACATATAGGATAATGAACTCATCTGTGATGTTTATAAACTTGAATGCATATGTGAAATAATTTGAAACTATGAAAACAAATTATTATTTGGGACATAAAAACAGAAAAGAGAAAAATGCCAACTGTTATGTAAATTTTTAAGGAAAATACTGTATTTCACTAGTATAATCATTAAGTGACATGGAAAAGCTGAACGTTCCAGTGACAATATCATTCAAAGTACAATTACATTCAAGAACCTCTTGAAATTTGCATTACACTTAAGTTATTTTAATAGGTCAAACCATAACAGATATTGTATTTAAGAATATTTTACTTTTTCTGAGAATTATTCTTAAAGTATTAGATCACCAGATACCTGCTCATACACAGAAACTTTTACCTTCCTGAGTGAGCAAAACGTTTCATTTCCATATCAGAAGATTTAAGTATGGCAATATTTCAAATAGTTGCTGATTTAGAAAATTAGAGTTTTGCATTAGACAAAAATATCCTTGCATTCCCTGACCTCCATCCATCTCAGCAACAAGGAACTGCTAACCAAGTGTTTACCACAACACATGCAGTGAAATGGTGTTCTTGATGGTGTGTTCTCACTGAGGAAGTTCAAGTTTTGAAATCAGAAAGATTCTCACTACTGTCTTCACTATCAAGTTGTAAGGCTCCCTTCAGATCATTAGATATTCTAGATATTCCTGTATTCTTTCTAGCTCATTTTGGTACTATGTACTCAGTGTTTGTAGAGACTAGAGATGTGTTTCACGCAGAAAACTTTGAAGTTACCACATGTATGTGACCATAACCACATCCTCCATCATTTCCCCATATTTGCTCATCCTCTTCTGTCCCCCAACATTTCCCCTTCTGACTTCAAGTCATATATATCTCACATATAGTTTTCTCTGTCCAAAATAAGTGAAAAATGCTTTATTCATTGCTTTAAGATCAAAACCTCAGGAGACAGCCGCACATGTAGGCGAGGATGTAGAGAAAGAGGAACACTTCCATTGCTGGTGGGATTGCAAACTTGTACAAACACTCTGGAAATCAATCTGGAGGTTCCACAGAAAATTGGAAATATATCTGCCTCAAGACCCAGCAATACCACCACTCTTCGGAATATACCAAAAAATGCCCCATCATGCCACAGTGGCATGTGTTCTACAATGTTCATAGCGACCTTGTTTGTGATAGCCAGAAGCTGTAAACAATCCAAATGTCCCATGACAGAAGAATGGATACAGAAAATGTGGTTCATTTACACAACGGAATACTACTCAGCTAATAGGAATGAGGACATCCTGAGTTTTGCAGGCAAATGGATGGAACTAGAAAATATCATCCTGAGTGAGGTAACTCAGACCCCAAAGGACATGCATGATATGTACTTACTAATAAGTGGATATTAGCCCAAAAATGAGTACAGAACACTCAAGATACAGTCCACAGAACTAAAAATGGTCAACAAGCTGAAGGGCCCAAATAAGGACTCCTTAGTCCCAATTTAGTGAGAGAAGAAAACAATCACAAAGGGGTGGGGCAAGAAAGAGACCAGGGGCTGAAAAGTGGATAGGGAACAGAACTGGGTAAGGGAAAAGAACTGAAACCCCAGGGACCAACATAAAATGGAAACAGGCAACTTTGGAAAATAGGAGGTTGAGGGGACCATCCAGAATGGACATTGGATGTAAGAGAACCTGAGGAACCAAAGGAAAGGACTTTAGATGAGATGCTCTACAGTGAGAGGGAACTTGTAGAGTCTATTTCCTGCAGAAAGTCAGGGTATCAAGTGAGGGATGTGTCGCTTCGCTATCTGACAAGCAGAAAGGAGCGATGTAACATGGGATTCTTCTCAACACAGTTTATTCAGGAACCTTTTACAACAATTCTCAGGAAGCTCCCATCCCTGTTCTCTCAGTCCTTTTAACCCCATGCCTGTCCACTCCCAGCCTCCCACGTGGGCCCACATCATGGCCTGATCTTGCATAGCAGCGAGTCTGAGCAGTAGTGAACTGCTGATGTGGCTGTTTCAGGGTGTATGAGGAAGTCAGGAGCTAGTCCTGAGACTTGGCAGCTGTCCTGGGTGCCATCTTGGGTTAGCCGCCATCTTGGGTTGGCCGCCACACCTGCTCCTCACAGGGATAGGGTTGCCACCCCACAATCAAAACTCTGACCTGTAATTGTTCCTGTCTAAAGAGCTGAAGGGATGAAAATGGAGAGGATCCTGAGGAAAAGAAAGTCCAGCAACAGGCCCAAGTGGGATGCAGCCCAAGGGGAGGCCCCAAGGCCTGACACTATTATTGAGGCTATGGAGCTCTCACAAAAAGGGACCTATCATGACTGTCCTCTGAACGACCCAACAAAGAGCTGAAAGAGACAGATGTAGATATTTGCACCCAATCAATGGACAGAAGCTGTTGACACTTGTGGTTGAAATAGGGAGAAGCTGGAAGAAACTGAGGAGGAGGGTGAACCTGTAGGAGGACCAGCAGTCTCAATTAACCTGGACCCCCGAAATCTCTGAAACACTGGACCACCAACTGGGCAGCATACACTAGCTGATATGAGGCCCTCAACACACATACAGCAGAGGACTGTTGGATCTGAGTTTATTCAGAGAAGATGCACCTAAACTTCAAGAGACTGGAGGCCCCAGGGAGTTTAGAGGTCTGGTGGGGTGGGGGTGGGGGAGTGGAGACATTCTCATTCCTCTGGAGACAGAGGGTAGGGAAGAAGTATGGGATGTGGAATGTCGGAGGCTGGACTGGGAGGGAAATAAAATCTGGACTTTAAAATAAATAAATAAATAAACAAACAAATAAATATACCTCTCTTTCTGAGTCTAGTTTATTTTGCTTCAATAGATGAACTCTAGTTATGCCCATTTTTCCTTTAATGGGATAACTTCATTGCAGTTTACAAACAGAAAAATCCTCTATTATATATATTTTTCTTCATTTGCTTCATTTATCTGTTGATATATATATATATGTATATATATATGAATATGCATATATATATATATATATATATATATATATATATATATATATATACATATGCTCATTTTATAGTACAGCTACTCTATGTGGTGTGGCAATAAACATGGATAGGCAAGTGTCTCTGAAATGCACTTACTGAGACCTCCAGATACCCCACAGTATAGCTAGACATGTCAGAGTTTTTATTTTCATTTATTTGTGAAATTTTATGCTGATTTCCATAGTAGATAGAATCAATTCCTTTTTTACTACTAGAGTATAAAGGTTCTCTTTTCTTTGCATCCTTGACAGTATTTGTTATAGTTTGTCTTTTGTTTTTTTGTTGTTTGTTTGATTGGTTGGTTACATTTTTGTTTGTTTTTGTGTTTTTTCTTTGAGACAAGTTTTCTCTGTGTATCCCAGGGTATCCTGGAACTTGTTCTGTAGACCAGGCTGGTCTCAAACTGAGAGATCTTCCTGCTTTTGTATCCTCCTTCTGAGTGTTGGAATTAAAGGCATGCTTTCCTACCACCAAACAATAATTTATTATTTTTAATGAGACCTGTTCTAACTAGGGTTGCAATGGAATTTAAGTGTGGTTTTAATTTGTTTTTTTCTTTTTTTTTCTTTTTTTTTGTTTTTTTTTGTTTTTTGTTTTGTTTTTTTTTTATTATATATTTTTTTATTAGATCTTTCATTTACACTTCAGATGCCATCCCCTTTCCCCATTCCCCCCCTTAGAAAACCCCTATCCCATGCCCCCTTTTCCTTTTTGCATTTATACATTTTTTAAAAAATGGCTTTATAAGTTTGGTATTGTTCAATCAGAGGTGTAACCCACTACCCAACCTAGATATATCTACTATCTTTGACTGGTGGAGATTCATGAACAGCTGCTTCCCTGTCTCCCCGCTCTATCTCTCTTTCATCACCTAGCTTCTCCTCTCCTTCTTCTTCTCCTCTTCTTACTCCTTTTCTTCCTCTCAGTACTCCTCCCACCTTAGCTCCTCCTACACTTCACCCTTCCTGTTAAAAGGAAACTTTTCTCTCAAAATACAATTAGAGCATAATTATGCCAATTTGTACCAGTGAGGTACAAGATAGTCCTAATACCCAGTCCATCCTTTTGTTGACCTACCAGCACCTCTGTCATCTTTCCTAACTAAAACATTTAGTTCTGAACCTGGCTTTAGGATGAATGTCAGCTGACGACCATACACTCAGATCTTTTCTCTCAAGGTAAATAGCTGTAAGTTTTCAACCCTGTCAGAAATCCAGAATGACTGAGTTAACTATAATTGTGGGAAGCACAAAGCATAGCTTCTAAAACTTAGCCAATTTATAGAGACCTCTGAACACCTGGACACTCGCTCTACTTCAAAACGTTGGAGCATCTGTTCTTCTGCCTTCTGGCCCAGGATCATCTGACAGACCTTAGTGCTGCAGAATTATTAAGGGCTGATTACTCTGTCTAGGCAGATATAATCAGTCGACTATTCTGCAAGTGTGTCCTTTTCTGGACAGTAATTTGTCTGTAGAAGGAAAGTGGCAATTCTTGCCTAGTGGCTGTCTCACCACAACTGGAGTAACTCCAAGGATGCTCAATTTCTTCTTAGAATTTAACATAGGAAGCTGTCCGGAGCAGACAGGTCTCTAATGAAAATGAACATTAATACTGAAATGTTTGTCATGTCAATTCTAAGGATTTCTGATGTTTTGAAAACCAGCTATCCATGTAAGGTAATCTGGACTGTTGCCTGTTAACTCCACTCAGCTATTTCTAAATAAAACATAGAGAACACCCTTATAATAAACTCCAAGTCATGAATTTGCTATAGTCCCTTAACTCACAGGCTGACCATCTCAAATCAGTTAAAAAAGTTGAAGAAGGACTGGGTCTAAGCTTTGTATTCCTAAGTGTGTTATACTGGCAGTGAAGACACAGCATCAGAGGATTGTCAATTTGCTCTCCCCCCCCCCACTCCTCTTTTAATATCTCAACGCCCATAATCAGCTTGAAGAAGCTGATGAGTCAGCGCCCCTATTCCCTGGGCATGGGGACTAAGGTGGTAAATGTTGGGCTGTCTCTCTAGGGAAAAGTAGTGGTTTTGTCGGAATAGAGAGGATTAGCTAGGGTTTATTGCATAGCCATAACCTATTAGTAGAAATCTGTATAATTAATATCAAGATGAAGATATAAATTCTTAAATGGCACCAATTTACTTTGTTTACAAATTTTAAAGTTTTCATTGGCATGAGCTTCTTAGTGATATAAGAGTGAGATGAATATTGTTACTCTCATAGGAATTTGTTTTTTTCTTGATGACTAAAGATGTTCAATACTATTAGTATATTTATTAAGAATCTAAATTTCACTCCCGGCCCGGAACACTGGTTCCTTCCAGTCTGGGCCAGGGCACTGAGCAGATCTTGGGTGGCAGCTCTGCCCTCAACCTTCAAGAACCCAGAGGAAGTGGGGATCCCAGGCACTCTGACTCGGGCAGTATCTTAGAATACACAGCCTTGGTGTATCTACTCATCAAGTATACAGAGCAGACCTGCCCAAACCTCCGATGTCCTGGAATTCCATCTGGATTCAGTGAAGACACAGCATCAGAGGATTATCAACTTACTCTTCCCCCCACCCCTCTTCTAATATCTCAACGCCTGTAATCAGCCTGAAGAAGTTACAGAAGAGTCAGTGCCCTTATTCCCTGGGCTTGGGGACTAATGTGGTTAATATTGGTCTGTCTTTCTAGGGAAAAGTAGTGGTTTTGTTGGAACAGGGAGGATTAGCTAGGACTTATCGCACAGCCATAACCTATTGGTAGAAATCTGTATAATTATTATCAAGATGAAGTTATAATTTCTTACATGGTACAAAATTTACTTTGATTTCAAATTTAAGGTTTTCATTGGTACGAGCTCCTTATTAATATAAAAGTGAGATGAATATTGATACTCTCATGGGCAATGTGCTTGTATAACACATTTAGGAATACAAGGCCTAGACCCAGTCCTTCCTTAACTTTTTTAACTGATTTGGGATGGTTAACCTATGAGTTAAGGGACTATAGCAAATTTATGGCTTTGAGTTAATTGTTAGGAGGTTAACCATATTTTATTTAGAAATAGCCAAGAGGAGTGAACAGACAACAGTCCAGGTGACCTGACATGGATAGTTGGTTTTCAAAACGTCAGAAGTCCATAGAATTGACGCTACAAAAATTTATATAAATGTCCATTCTGATTAGAGACCTGTCTGCTCCTGATAGCTTCCTGTTGTGGATTCTAAGAAGAAATTGAGCATCCTTGGAGTTATGCCAGTTGTGTGGTGACAGCCACTAGGCAAGAATTGCCTCTTTTCATCTACAGACTAACTACTGTCCTGAAGAGGACACACATGCAGAATAGTCAACTGATTATATCTGCCCAGACAGAGTAATCACCCCTTAATAATCCTGCATCACTAAGGTCTGTCAGATGACTCTGGGCCAGAAGGCTGAAGATTTGATGCTCGAACATACGGTAGTATAGGGGCTTCTCAGGTGTTCAGAGGTCTCTATAAATTGGCTAAGTTTTAGAAGCTATGTTTAGTGCTTCCTATAACTTCAGTTAACTCAGTCATTCTGGATTTCTGACGGGGTTGAAGACCCATAGTCTCATAGCCAATCCTGGCTATTTACTTTGAGAGAAAAGATCTGAGTAGATAGTTTTCAGCTGACACTCATTATAAAGACAAAAAAAAAAAAAAAAAAAAAAAAAAAAAAAGCCAGGATCAAAAGTAAGTGTTTTAGTTAGAAGAGATGACAGAGGTTCTGGTTAGTCAACAAAATGATGGACTGGGTATTAGAACTATCTTATACCTCACTGGTACAATTAGGAATAAGTATGCTCTAACTGTATTTTGAGAGAAAAGTTTTACTTTAACAGGAAGAGTGATATGTAGGAGGAGCTAAGTGGGAAGGAGTACTGAGAGGAAGAGATGGAGTAAGGAGAGAAGATGAAGGAGAGGAGAAGCTGGGTGATGAGAGAGAGAAAGAGAGAGGGGGCATGGAGGCAGATGTTCACAGGTCTCCACCAGTCAAAGATAGTCTTTATATCTAGGTTGGGTATTGGATTACCCTTCTGATTGAGCATTACCAAACTTATAAATCCTTTGATTAACATTTTAAAAAAATTGTATAAAAGCAAAAAGGAAAGGGGGGCATGGGACAGGGGTTTTCTAGGGGAAATGGGGAAAGGGGATGGCATCTTAAATGTAAATAAAATAAAATGAAAAAAAAGAATCTAAATTTCATCTTTTGAAAACTATTGATGTCAATATATTGGAATTTTGGAGATTTTGCTATTAATATTTAAAACTCTTTATATTCTGAGATGCATCCACTCTCAGATGGCTAGTAAAACTTTTTCTTGCATTCTGTAGATCCATATCTTTGCTGAATTCTATTTTTGCTATGCAGAGTTTTTTAGATTAATTTAACTTCATTTGTCAATTCTTGTTATTTCCTGGGTTCTTTTATCCTTTATAGGAAGCCCAGTGCACATACATCAAAGAATATTTCCTATGGCTTCAGAACTTTAGTAGTATATTATCTGTGATCTACTTCAGATTTATTTATAGAGGCTTAGAAATGGGATCTAGTTTCATTCTTCTGTGTGTGGATCTTATTTCCTCAGAACTAATTATTGAATGACAAGCTATCTTTTCTTCAATGAATATTTTTACTACCACTGTAAAAATATGAATATAACCATATGAATTGATATAAAATTTCTCTTTTGTAATGCATTGATCTTTGTGTCTGTTTTTATTTATTTGGCTCTGGAGTATGACTTGAAACTGAAACTATGATATGTCCAACATCAATCATTTTGTTCAGGGTTGGTGGGATGCTGTGACGTCTTTTATGTTTCCATATGAATTGTAGGAATCATATTTTTGTTTCTGGAAATAAGATCATTAGAACTTTGATGGAATTTCATTGAATCTCTGTATCCTTCTAAGTAATATGGAAGTTTAAATTATTTTAATTCTCCTAACCAACATGGGGGACTTTATACCTTCTTGTATTGTCTTCACATTTTCTTTTAATGTTTAATAAATTTTATTGTTAAAAGTCTTTTCTTTCTTTGGTTAAATTCATTTGTAGGATACTTTCTAATAGGATTATTTAATGTTTTTTTCTCCTCTACATATTCATTCACCTGTGTAAAATTATTGCTGCCTTTAAAGGCCAATTTCATTGCACATTACTAGAATTGTTCTTTATTTACATTTTCTAGTATAGACATCATGGTCTCTTAATGGTCATCGTTCTTCTAGGTTTTTTATTTTATTTTATCATGAAATACTTTTTATTTTCCCTTCAATAATGAAGTATAATTACAACAGGCCCTTTAATGTCAATTTGGAATTTCTTTCCTTTTTTTCAGAGTTTGAAATACATAATTCCACAGCCCAGCAGCCTTCATAGATTCTATTAAGAACTCTACTGTTACTTATGGGCTTGCTTTACACGTGCTTGGCAGCTTCTCTCCTTGTGCTTTCCTTACTCATACTTGTTTTGTTTACTTATCACTTAAACCATGTGTCATAAAGAATTCATTTGCAGTAATCTTTCCCTGGCATTCTAAACACAGCCCATATTTGGCTCACCTCTTTTTTCCTGATTTTAAATTCTTTTCTAGAATTTTATTCAATATATTTTTATGCCATTAGGTTGTATGTCTTGTCCTTCTTCTACCCTATGATCCATAAATTTGGATTTATCCTAGTTTTGGTACATTCTCTATGTTGCGATAATGTTTTCTTACTGATTTATTGTTGCTATTTTCTGTATCTTATAATCAATATATTTTGCTGTCATGTCCTAATAATCATTCTTACACTTCATCCTGTCTGTTGATGAAATTCCTATTGAGCTTTTTGTTTGATTTACTGGGGTTTCAATTTTCAAAATTTTAATATTATTTCTATCTTGTGTTTTTGTGTTAGGATTTTTGACTTTGGGACCAGGTCACTGTCTAGACTTTTATGTTTTAGTGTGTGTGTGTGTGTGTGTGTGTGTGTGTACTTGTTGTCTGTACTTGCACCATGTATGTGTGGTTGCCTGAGGAGAAGAGGAGAGCACATTAGAAACAGGGGAATTGGAGACTTTGGCCGCTATGAACTGCCTTGATGCATGATTAGAACCCAACCTGGGTCCTTAGTTACATTCTCAGATAAATTTGTATATCTTCCTCCTCCTTCTTTTCCTCCTCCTTTTCCTCTTCTTCCTCCTCTTCCTCCTCCTCCTCTTCCTCCTCCTCTTCCTCCTCCTCTTCCTAGTTTTGTCCCTCCTCTTCCTCCTCTTCTTTTTCCTCTTGTGTTGACACAGACTGAAATAATCTGGTAAAAGAATCTCAATTGTCAGTTAGTTCCATCTGATTGTTTACAGGCAAGAATACAGGGCATTTTCATGATTAATAGTTAAGGTAAGAAGATCCATATAACTCTGGGTGTCACCATCACTGAAAAGTTTGGATATTGTATAATAAAGCAGGTTATGCAAGATATGTGAAACAACACAGTAAGCAACACCCCTGCATGGTTTCTGCTTTAGTTTCTGTCTCCAGATTGACCTTCCTCAATGATAGATGTGATTTGGACATGAAAATAAATAAATAAATAAATAAATAAATAAATAAATAAAACTTTCCCTCCCAAATGGTTTTTGATTAGTGCGATTTTTATTTTCTTTTTTCTTTCTTTTTTTTTTTTTTCACAGCAGCAGAAACCTGACTAACAGAAATGCACAGTCTGTGGTTATCACTGAAAATGTAGAATGCCCAAAACTAAAAAACTATACAACTGATTAATAGGCCTACTATGAAAATAAAGTAACATCCCATTAACAACAACAAATATCTTCAATTTCAATAACTTTAGGGAAATAATAATAATATCATAAAATATCTATTTTAAATGTAATAATGAAATAAAATAATTGGATACTAAATTATTTTTATATTTAATACTAAACATAATCAGAGAGTTAGTTAATAGCAAATGAGGTTCGGAGGGGAAAGTAATGGCAGGAGAGAGATTGGAGAAAAGGAATGAGAGTAGATTTGGTCAAAACAGAGCTCTTCTGTTAAATATCCTATTGGATATTTAAAATTCTTGGTTAAAATAATTTTTAGAAATCAAAATGTTATTATAAGTAATATTATTTTTTATAATAACCCCAGAGAAAAAAAATACTGTTAGTTAGCCTTGTTCAACTTCATTATGATGTATTATGTTTTATTTTATTATATTTTATTTTGTTAAAAAAAATGAGTGAGGGCCAGCAGTGGTGGAGCATGACTTTAATCTTAGCACTTGGAAGGCCGAGGCTTGCAGATTTCTGAGTTAGAGGCCAGCCAGGACTATACAGAGAAACCCTGTCTGGAAAAACAATTGAGAGTGGTAACTCAGACCCAAAAGGACATGCATGTTATATACACACTGATAAGTGGATATTAGCCAAAAACGTACAGAATACCCAGGATACAATCCATGGAACTCAAGAAGGTTAACAGGTCCAAATGAGGATGCCTCAATCTCACTTAAAAGGAAGAAGAAAGCAATCATAAGGGGTGGGCAGAGGGAGGGAAGGACCTGAGTGGATGAGGGTACAGGTAAGGGAAAGGGGAACAAGATCGGGTATTGAGGGGAGAACAAGATTGTAGCCCTCAGGGCCAGCAGAAAGAATGGAAACAGGCACTCTCAGGAGGTAGGAGTTGGGGGCCCCTCTAGAATGTACCAGAGACCTGGGAGGTGAGAGATGCTCCAGACTCAAAGTACTCCCCTTAGGTGAAATGCCCTACAGTGGGGAGAAGGAACTTGCATAGTCCTCCTCCAGTGGAAGGACAGGGCAGCAAGTGGAGAGATGGGTTGCCATCCCACAGTCCAAAACTGTAACCCAGAATTGTTTCTGTCTTAAAGACGAGTGGGCAGGTCTGGTAGGGTGGAGGTAAGAGGTTGGGGACATCCTCTTGAAGACTGGAGAGGAGGTATGGGATGGGGATGGGGAGTGGCCAGGGGGGCAGAACAGGAAAGAGGCAGCGGCCTGACTGTAAAGGAAGATTAAAGAAAAATAAATACATATATAAATAAATAAATAAATAATAAATAAATAAATAGTTTCTTGCTCTTTCCTCTTTTTGAGTAGACTAAAGCTAAAAATGGAAGTAGGAAAATATACCCACAAAAACAAAAATAATTGGAATGGGAGAACAATAAGGGGATGCTAAGGAAAGTCTAGGTCAAGGTAAAATGACCAGTGTGGGGGTGGGGTTGTCAAATTCTACTAACTAAAACTATCCATGCACACAGGAGCCTAAAGCAGGGACATCCACAGCCACAGTGTAGCCTATGTTCTTTGAGAGAGTCTATCTCAAAGCAAGGAGAGATGGATATAGGAAAGAAAGAATGAAGAGAAAGGACAGAGAAGTGCAGACCAGGTAGACTCCAAAACTAAAATAGATGCTACATTCTGTCTAAGTCAATGCAGCAGCTAAACTAATGGTAAATCTAGATTATTTCTATGTTCTTCTTCACTGGAGCATAAACCACAGTTTAATACTGTCACTTTACTGTGTGTGGTTACAGATATTATCTCTCTTCCCCCTTTCTGCTTTTTGGATTAGAATTTTTTAATGAAAACAAAACCAGTAGGCTATCATGTTTCCTGTATTGATCATCTTGTCTTCTGACCTGCAAGCAGAAGGGGGTCTTTATAGTGTAAGCACTAAGTACTTAAACTACATGTGTTGTCCAGTCTCTAGGTCCTAGAAAAAAATTGCAGAATGATTGGTGTTCTTTGTCATTCTGACAGGGTCTGTAATCACCCAAGAGTTTAAGCACACAGGTCAAAGATCATCTCAACTGGGCTAGCCTTTGTCCATGCCTAGTAAGAATTATTTTGATTAGCTTAATTGAGCTAATTGAGCTTTGACTATCTACCTTAAAGAAGGTGAAATAATTTTCTGTACTAGAGCTCTGGATTGCATAAAAAGGAGAAAGCATATTTATTCAACTCTCTGTGCTTCCTGACTACAGATGTGATGTGGCCAGCTGGCTCAAACCTTTACCAGGAATTTCATATTGTGATGGACTATACCTTCCAACTGTAAGCCAAAATAAACACTTTCTCAGTTAAGTTGCTTTAGCTGGGTGTTTGTCTCAGGAGCAAATATTGTCACTAATACAAGTGGCCAGAAGGATTTCTACTGGTTTTATTTTGGTCCTGGACCTTTATATCCTCTCCAGTTCTGATCACTCTTCCACGAAGCCAACGAATCTCATTTCAGTGTTCAAGTGCAGCATTGCATAGTGCTGACTCAGTTTTATCCTGGAGCTATAGATATGATGCTAGACATGTCTGAGATAGTAGTCACCTGATACTTGTCCTGGGCTTCCAGAGTGGGCTGTGTAAGAAGAGACAATGGTCTCTTGATCATTCACTGGTCAAATGGTAAAAGAGAGGATTTTTATCCAGTATTGTTTGAAAATTTAAGTCTATTTAGTTTTCTTTTTTTACTTTTTCTTTGGTTTTCATTCTTCCTTTTTCCAGTTTAAATACAGAACAACCTCTCGTTGTATCTGTCTCTGTGTTTCTTTGTGTCTGTCTCTCTGTCTTTGTCTCTATGTCTCTGTCTGTTTCTATCTCCCTCTTTGCCACTCTATGTCTCTGTCTCTCAGTCTTATCACCTGAGGCTGAGCCTACTATAGAGGACTCTGGTCTCAATCTCCCTCTGTTCTGATTTCTAAAGTACCATTTTTTACTTTGATACTGAAATGAATGTTTCCACATTACCACTGAGCTCATAAGATGGCTGTTGTCCAACTATCATATCTGGTTTATTATCCAGAGATAAGTTCATAGGAGACAGAGAGATGTGCTGATAGCAAAAATGGGAGAATTCATATAGAGATAGCCACAGATGTCAGTGTCTGGTAAAAACAAACATTGTATTGAGCAGGAAGGGAGCCACTGATGTTGAAGCAGCGTGTAAAAATTTGAAGGATTGAAGATAATGATTAGAGAGATATAGGACACTGTCCTTGGCAGGAACCTTGGATTTTATTTTAAGTATGATGGACTATGGAGGATTTTGCAAAGAACAGTGGCATTTTCTTATTTGAGTCTAAATATCATTCAGAATAACTAAGGAAACATCTCTAAATGGTGCAAAAGTAGAGGCACGGAGGTCACTTAGAAGACTTATTACTGTGTATGCTGGAAATGAGGTTAGCAATTCAAATTAGGCCTGCACTCATGATTGGTGGAAATTTTGAATTGAGTGTGTGATTTAAGAAGAGCTCTGTTGGAGTGGATGTCATTACTGAAGATGCATAAAAAATATAGATTCACTAGGAGGGAGAAAGGCCAGAGGAAAAGTGATATAATTTGATTTTAATTAAAAATGTATTATTTAAAACATATTATTTTTAACAAAAGTGCGTATCTATACCAAAGAAGCCCCTTCAGAAACATAAAACATATGAGATTCCCAGTGGGTACAAAAGCAGAGATTTGTTAATTTATTGAACCCATTCATTGGTTCCAAGGAAAAGGAAACAGAGTACAGTGATGGATGTATAGAAACCTAAAAGTAGGGGTTGTAATTTGAAGCAACTACATCAAAGTAGGATGCCAGTGCAAGGTTATGAAGCATGAATCTGGAGGATCTAAAAAAGAAACTGAAGAGAGGCTGTGGAAAATGGGGAAAAAAATAGTGCCTTAGAATGGGTGGTTCGTTATCTCACATGAAGCTGAGATCTGGGTTGAGAATTTATAGTTTGGTAAGCTAAAGATCTTGGGTAGCCTTGACAAGAAAAGCTTTGGAATTCAAGCTCCATGATTGTAGGGCTGGGTAAGGAAAGAGCAATGATGATCACTGTAACGTCTATAAAACCTTTCCTCCTCTGCTCTCCAGACCTTTCTTGCTATCAATACTCAAACAACCTGTGAAACTCCTTGGTACATGCAAAACAGACTGTGAAATTCTGCACCTCGAATCGTCAAATATTAGTCTATAAATTATAAAAACCAGTCTATTAAATTTTCAAACCTTTGCCAATACCTGTCTGGGATTCACTTGATATGTGTCACTTTGGACCAACATTCCAGAAGTTTTTAGTATATCTCTTCCTCTGAATGATTGACTTTTTGCCTTGAGCTCTGTCTGATGTTGTATTTACCTCTATATTTTTAGAAAACTATTATGTATCCTTCAAAACTCAAGGAGTATTTCCTGTGATAAACCGTCCTTGGGATCAGGAAATAGTACCTGACTAAAAAAGCGAATATGTGCAAATAGCTCTCATTTGCTTTTGTCTTCTAGCCAAGTACTAACTGCCACAAGGGCCACAAGGCTACAAACTAAATGTCATTTACATGTGTCATGTTAGTTAATCTTCTCAAGTGCATGGCCCTAATATTCTTCACATAGGATAGATACGTGGTTTTAAATAAGGCAAATTCTAAATAATTCCAAACATTCCTCTGTGCATCTTGTCAAATGAGCATGCCCTGAGGTATGCTAATGATCACAGCATCTGATGACATTGGTGTCATGAGTGATCCCAGTGACATTCCCTTTGATATTAGCCTACCTGCCTTTTGAATGGATTTTCTCTATTTTTACTTAAGCACAAAGAGAGATATTCCTGTTCACTACCTATGCCTTTCTCCTGAAGTTTTGTGACCTTGAAGTAGTTAGAAAGGAGGAAATTAACTAACTTAGATTTAGTTTTGTTGCACTGAAGCAAATATCTTCCTTCTCCTTGGCTTCTTTTGTGTTGTTATCCTTTAGATCAAAACTTCAAAGAAAAAGGCTGATGGATCAACCAGTCATTTACTAGAGCTGAATTTTTGCTTGCCACCAGCTTTTCTCCTCAGATGATCCTTTCATTTCGATTCTATCTGTATCTTTGATGTGTTCAGCTCATGCATGGAGAGAAAATTATAGTGTAGTCTTTGCTAAAAAAAATATATTCCATCATATCATAACTTTGTAGGAAATGTAAAACATTCCTCTAGTGTGAACATTAGGAATATGCTTAAACAGAAGTCTCCGAAGCAGGGATTAATAAATTTAAACAGAAGTCTCCGAAGCAGAAATTGATAAATAAGATGCTTATATCTGAATCATAGAACATTTCAGTTGCCAGACATCTGGATGAACCAATTCAATTTTACAAGTCAGATTGAACACTGAGTACCAACTGCAACACATATACTCTAAGTCTCGTACATGACAATAAACAAAAATATACGGGAGTAAGAGTGTAATAGTCCATACAGTGTCCAAGAATTTAGGATCTGATAATATGTAGGTCTGATTCCATTTCGTTTGTGAGACGAAGGTAATAGCAGCAGGGTTCACCTTGCATGTGTATCGAGGTTATACAATATAATATATGTGTCCCAGAAGTCTTTATCTCATAGTAGTTTTATAAGCAGCAACTATTAAAGTTATAATTATTAGCAGGCTTGAACTGCTATAAATTACACTCACTGCTATAGGCCTATAGGACATTCACAAGGCAAGCACTAGTGTCCAGTGTGAGCCACAGAAAGTGTAAGAAAAATTTGTTACTGGCTTTATTGTGGCTACACAGAGGTAAAAGTAAAGAATGTCAGAAATATTATATATAAAATGTTAAAATAAAATCATGGTGTTCTCAAACTACATTGTTTCTCTACAGTAAATATGATGTTCCTGTCACTTAGGTGTTGGTGACAAAAGCTAGCATCTTCCAGTTACATAGACTGAGCTGTGTATTTTCAATTTGTAAGAAGAGCCTTAAGTCAGAAACAATGCTATGAAGAATAATTCTTCTCTATAAACCAGCATCATGGCACAGAGCTTCCATGAGTCAGAGATATCCAAACCTTGAACCCACTGGTGCTCTCAACAGAAGCCAAAGATTAATGTTTAATAAAGAACTGGTCAGCTCTGGCCTTTTTAATTGCTGGGTGGCGACTTGCTATAATTTGGTGCCTTAGGCCATTATGATCTTCTTGAATATTCCACAAAAGAAATATTTCTTTTTTTAAACTGTTCTAGTAATAGCAGATAAATAACTAGATTTTTAATGAATTTATTATTCAGTGTCATGTCCCATCATATATTTGTAAATGCTGATTTTTGTATTATCTAGTGGGTCAGAAAACTAAGAAGAAACCAGGTTTTTTCATTCTATCTTTAAATAACTTTACAAATATTACAGAAGTTACATAGCTAACAATTTTACTAATAGCTGGCTCTATCTAAACATACAGTTGCATGCTAGAAATTGAATATTCGAAGGCCTCAACATATAGAGGTAGATGGTATTAATTTCCCTATGCTATGAGTAAATTAAATGTGGGGTTTTTGCTTTGTTTATAGGGAGGTAGTTTGGTTTTGTTTGTTTGCTTGGTTGGTTTTTTTTCTTTCCCTAGGTTTTAAAACTTAACTCAAGATAATAATCTAGGTGTTCTCATTTAGAGCCTACTGTCCTCATATAGGCTGTTTATTATAAGAGTGTTTTAGTAAGATTTAATTTTCTATCTCAACAAACCATGAAAAGGAGGGATGTAAAGAACATAATTTATAGATTAATAGTTCTCGAGACTGGGGATTCCAAGGACACCACACAGTTCTAGCATCTGCTCAGTGTATGATGAGGAGGACCATGTGTGCACCCTGAAGTGTGCACCCTGTTGGATGAAAAAGAGTAAAAAGCATGTGATCTTTCCTTTTTTTAATTCTTACTTTTTATTGGTTGTTTTATATATTTATATTTCAAATGTTCCCCCCTTTCCTGATTTTTCTTCCAGAAATCTCCTATCCCACCCCCTTCCCCCTGCTTCTATAAGGGTGCTCCCTCAACCACCTACTACTTCCTCACCCTCTCTGCACCCCAACCTGGCATTCCCCTACACTGGGGCATCACACCTTCACAGGACCAAGGCATCTCTTCCCATTGATGCCCAACAAGGCCATCCTTTGCTACATATGCAGCTGGAGCTATTGGTTCCTCTGTGTATACTCCTTGGTTGGTAGTTTAGTTCCTGGGAGATATGGGGGTTCTGGTTGGTTGATATTATTGTCCTTCCTATGTGGTCGCAAACCCCTTCAGCTCCTTCACATTTTTTCTTAACTCCTACATTGGGGACCCCATGCTCAGTCCAGTGTTTGGCTGTGAGTATCTATCTGCCTCTGTATTTGTCAGGATCTGGCAGAGTCTCTCAAGAGACAACTAGATCTGGCTCCTGTCAGCAAGCATTATTTGGCATCCACAATAGTGTCTGGGTTTGGTGACTGTATATGGAATGTATCCCTTGGGATGAGGGGGAGTGAGTCTCTTTATGTCTTTTTCTTCAGTCTCCTCTTCATACTTTGTCTCTGTATTTCCTCCTTGAGAATTTTGCTCCCCCTTCTAAGAAGGACTGAAGCATCCACACTTTTCTTGTCTTCCTTCTTCTTGAGCTTCATGTAGTCTGTGAATTGTATCTTGGGTATTCTGCATTTTGGGGCTAATAACCACTTCCACTTATCAGTGAGTGCATGCCATGTGTGATCTTTTGTGATTGGGTTACCTCATTCAGGATGATATTTTCTAGTTCCATCAATTTTCCTAAAAGATCATGAATTTATTGTTTTGAATAGCTGAATATTACTCAATCATGTAAATGTACCATATTTTCTGTATCCATTCCTCTGTTGAAGAATACCTGGGTTGTTTCCAGATTCTGGCTATTATAAATAAGGCTGCTATGAACATAGTAGAGCATATGTCCTTGTTATATGTTGGAGCATCATCAAGGTATATGCCCAAAAGTGATAAAGCTGGATCTTTAGGTAGTACTATGTCCAATTTTCTGAGGAAGAGCCAGAGTTATTTTCAGAATGGTTGTACCAGCTTGCAATCCCACCAACAACGGAGGAGTGTTCCTTTTTCTCCACATCCTCACCAGCATCTGTTGTCACCTGAATTTTTGATCTTAGGCATTCTGACTGGTGTGAGGTGATATCTCAAGGTTGTTTTGATTTGCATTTTCCTGATGACTAAGGATGTTGAACATTTCTTTAGGCTCTTCTCAGCCATATGATATTCCTCAATTGAGAATTCTTTGTTTAGCTCTGTACCCCATTTTAATAGAGTTATTTGGTTCTCTGAAGTCTAACTTTTTGAGTTCTTTGTATATATTGGATATTAGCCCTCTAGTAAGATTGGTAAAGATATTTTCCCAATCTGTTGGTTGCCATTTTGTTCTATTGACAATGTCCTTTTCCTTACAGAAACTTTGCAATTTTATGAGGTCCCATTTGTCTATTGTTGGTCTTAGAGCATAAGTCATTTGTGTTCTCTTCAGGAACTTTTCCCCTGTGCCCATGTGTTCAAGGCTCTTCCTCACTTTCTCTTCTATTAGATTCAGCATGTCTGGTTTTATGTGGAAGTCCTTGATCCACTTGGACTTGAGCTTTGTACAAGGAGATAAGAATGGATCGATTTGCATTCTTCTACATGCTGACCACCAGTTGAATCAACACCATTTGTTGAAAATCCTATCTTTTTTTCACTGGATGGTTTTAGGTCCTTTGTCAAAAATCAAGTGAACATACGTGTGTGGGTTCATTTCTTTGTCTCCAATTCTATTCCATTGACCTACCTTCCTGTCTCTGTATCAATACCATACAGTTTTTATCACTATTGCTCTGTCATACAGCTTGAGGTTAGGAATGGTGATTTCCCCCAGAAGTTCTTGTTGATAGTAGTTTTTGCTATCCTGGGTTTTTGGTTATCTTTCTTATCCCTTATCATCACAGTTATACCCAGTAGTGGTTTGAATAAGAAATATCCTCCATAGTTTATTGTATTTGAACATGCTGTCACCAGGTGGTAATACTTCTGGAGAGGTTTAGGAGAAATGACCCTGAAGAAGACAAGCTTTGCAAGCTTAAGACATGGCCCTGCTTTTAGATTTCTCTCTCTGCTTTGTACTTTCAGCATTCTGTTATTGCTGTCATGCCTGCTACTAACTGTCATGCTCCCTGCCAAGATGCACAGGTGTCCCTCTACAACCATAATCCCAAATATATTGCCTTGGCCATAGGCTTTTAACATAGCAACAAAAAATAACAAATGCATCACCAAAGGCAAATACTATAATTATAGAAATTTGGGGGTTTGTTTCTAGCACAAAAACTTTGGAAGTGGCATTCAAAATATCACAGTATGTTATCATAAACCTGTTTCATATCTACACCTAACCCATATATCATTTTTACAACATGTGGATAATTTTAAGAGTCTTCTTTTCTTATATGCCAAGCTGTCCGTTGGTATTAGTCAGAGATTATGCTGTGTTGTTGCAAAAGCAGGAGCATAGTTGAGGTACTTACAGAGTTTCAGGTACACCAACGATACAGCCTACATATTTAAAAACCATCAGGGACTGTAGTGCGTAATAACAAAAATAAGCTGTGTTTCCAAGGGGACTAGTAAGGGAGAACAGGAATTACAAATATAGTTATTGGGCATTGTAGCTCCTCCTGCAATCCTAGCACTCTACAGACAAAGGCAGAAGAAATGGTGTATTTTGAGGCCAGCTTGGTTTATGCTATGAGTGCCAGACTAGCAGCAGGTTACATAACCCAACCCTGACTCAACAAACAAAACAAAGAAACGGAATAGGGAAAAAGAGAAATTAACATCACAAAGGAGATGCCTCTGCTGGCCTTAGGATGTGAACAGTAATACTTGAGTCAAAGAAAAGAAGAGAAGGTTGAGGCTGGCTTCTCAGAGGGGAAGCTGCTGCCTTACAAGACCAGCCAAGCTATAATCTTCTAACCAGTCCCCTACCAGAAACATGCTTCTTTTATAGGCCAGCCTTCTTAACCCACTGAAGGAGAAATGTGAGTTACCAATGAAGAAGTGATCAGAGTGAGAATTATATAGAAATGTTGTAATAAAATTATAATTCATATTTTGTAAATAGTCTTTTGTACTTTCTACTAACTTTCTTAACTCTGCCTTCATTTTGGTGGATTAGATCTTAATAAAGTAGAACTGCTTTATTTTACAGCTCTGTTCTGAGGATTATTAGATTTGATACATAGTGTGAGAACCTTGATATTGTTTCCAGAGAATAGTCCTTTTTAGCATTAAGGATTTTGGTATTTTGTATTTTGCTATAATTTTTATTATGTAATAAAACAAATCAATGTATAGAAACAAGTGGATTTTGACCTGTAGTTCTGGTGAGTACTTTGCTACCAAATTGTTGTTTGTAAGGGAGAAAAAAAATAGCATTTGTCTCTACAACATAACCTTTTAGTGAGAAGAAAATCCCTGTATGTAATAACAACCATTGGTAGAAAAGTAATGCTTTATCTTAAATTCTACAGACTGTGAATTTCTGAACTCTTGCTTTGACAGTCTTAAAAATGTATTTCAATATCCCCTTTAAGAGTTCTGTAAATATATTAAATCTCTGTAATCCATGATATTATTTCAGCTATTTCATCTTTACATAAAAAAAGTAAACTAGCAGTATAGGGTTCCTGGTAAGGGGTCCAGGGATGAATAATGGGAAGTCATAGATCTGAACCCAGGGAGTTAACTGGGGAACTCTTTCCACAGCATCACTGATGTGCAATGAAACCAAATACACTTGATAAATCGCATCTTAGCTGGTTCTGGCTATTATAGACTTCTCTGAGATTCCCAACAACGGAACAAGAAAGCTGCTTTTGAAACTTACCACTGCTCAGTTACTAAAACGTGGGTTCTCCCTCCAAAAGAGAGTGATTTTAACATTGCATTTATTCTCAACTGAACCAACCTTCAAGAAAGATGCATTAAGATGGTGTCAGATTTTAAGTGTCCAAGAGCTAGAGGGACAGTTTTCAGTGTGAGTTTGTGGGACTTGAGCATCCTCTAAAATAAAAAGACACAACATTTAAGTAGTGCAATATACCAGTATAATGTTGACTGACTGACTTATTTATTGCTATCAGTTGTATTTATCTTAATTCTCTTATATCATATATAAGTGTCACAATATATACTTTATTGTTTAGTACCATTAGCATTATTAACAATATTAACAAAAACTTTATAATTATGTTCAGATATATTCCATGATTTATGAATATTCATGAGCAGAAAAGTTGAAAAGTAATCTGTCACAAATTTGACCAACTCATGGGAAGAGAGTGTTACTCGTAATTAGAGATAATTTCTAGAATTGATTTATCTCCACACATATATGTATATATAATGTTTATTTAAAATAAATATATAATTTCAACATAGTTATGCACTTAAGACTGAAAAATGAGAAACAGTGAAGAACCAAATTGCAGGACTCTCCTCCACGTTCTTCTGTTTCTATTTCCCAGGAGATTGTTCTAAATTTCAGTGTGTGCTCCAATTTCATCCTCAGTTCTCCTTAACTGTGGCACTCATAACCACCCAAAAGCTATCCAAGGAGAAAGAACACAGAGAAAAAAATTCTAAAATAATGAGCATATAAACATAAGCAATTATTGTGGACCATCCCACAGAGCAATCGATAAAATTATGCCTGATATGAGAGATAATCTAAAGCAGTTTAACAGCAGGAATAAACTGGTTCGATCTTTGAAAGCCTGACTATGAATCACCTTCTAGGAGAGCTTCTGTGCAAGGATAAAGTTTGATTTAATCCAGGTGGCTATCTCTAGGCTATTAATGGTTTGCTTACTACATTCAGACAAAGCCCGAATAAGATTTAATTCTGAAATCCTTAAAACCTCCAAGGGCATGGGCTTGTGAAACTCAAGACCTTAAAGATTTGCAAGATAAAGATCAATTTCATAATGCAACGGTACATGGTATCGAGCACTGATTATTTATAATAAAATGAATCTTGTCACCAAATTGCAAAGCATGACTAATAAGCTTAGGACATGTTTTGAAACCAACCCATGACAGCAAAAATGGCATGTATTGCTACATGTAATTATCAAAATAGAAAAGAAAATAGAATGTTCTTAGAATTATAATCTCTCTTGATAAATATGGTAATAAGTATATTAATAATGAACCTTTTCAACTCATCAAATTTAAACTGAATAAAAGCAAGTTTAGGTTGAATATCTCAAAAGGACTCTTTATACTAACTTGTCAGACCATGGGTCACTTTTTCATGTGCATTTCTTCAAGACCTGTGGTTGACTGACTTAAACAGTAATAAAGAAATAATTGAAAAACACACCAGAGAAAACAATTATTTTTCAATAAGGGAATCTACTTGACTAATCGATAATCATTTGTGCCATTGCTGTTACAAATTTTCATATGGAATCATAATGAAGTAATTAAGATCATGTGTATATAATGGATATATTAAAATGTAAAAATACATACATTTTCTCTTTAACTCATTTTATTGTTGAAAATTTAATGGTCCAATGGAGAATATTGTTCTTGAGATTAGTGTTTCCAGAGAAACATTTCAAGGATTTAGGGCTTTGGGAAAAATTTTGTGTCTCTCCTTGTCTTTTTACTTTAAAATATCTAAAACCTTTTCAGAACAGCTCAGGTGAGTTATTTCCTTTAAAAGTTATGTTGTCTTTCACTTATATTTCATTTTTAAAAAATTACAAAAATAAGCAAATACTGCAAATTATTGGAAACTGTTCTTTAAAAGTTAATACAGAAATAGCAGCTCACACTAAGGTAAATAAAAGGATTAATATGAGTGAGAAATCCCATGAGGTTAATATCAAGCTTTCTCCACTGACTAGTGCTATTGAATTGTGCCACTGTTTCTCTAGTCAGTGCTCAGTTTGAACACAGCATGGCCTCCTTTGGACATTGGCTCCACAGGCTCTTCTCTCCATCTTCTTGTATTTCAAGTCAAATTCTTTTTCTTTCTTGGATGCATGGTTCCAGGGATGACTTAATTAATTAACAGAGACAGAGTAGCAAGAACTCCTCATATCTGTGTCAATAATGAGTTCACCTTGAGCTCAACAATGAGGTCTAACTCTTTATAAATTAAAACGAATGAACTAAAAAGTCATCTTCATTTAATTTCATACTTCCTCTACAAAACTGAATAATTAGAGCCCAATTAAGTCTGTGACAACAGTGGTTTGCCAGTTCTAAGGAGAAAAATAAAAGTCAGAAATATTGTGGCGTGTTTAGGTCATCTGTGTTAAGTATCACCTCTATAAATTTGTTATCTGATTAATAAAATAACTATACATTTACATACAAAGATTTTTGTGTAAATATATAGATCCTTAAAATATGTATGTTGCATCTAGGCAGTGGTGGTGCATGCCTTTAGTCCCAGCACTTGGGAGGCAGAGGCAGGTGGATTTCTGAGTTCGAGGCCAGCCTGGTCTACAGAGTGAGTTCCAGGACAGCCAGGGATACACAGAGAAACCCTGTCTCGAAAAAAAAAAAAATAAGTATGTCATTCCATCATGATGATGATGATGATGATGATGATATAGTCCTTGTGAGAATTCACCATGAACTAGCTCTCATTCCCAAATCTATTGAAAATGTTACTTTCTTTTCTAAGTTTTCCAGATGAAACATAAATAAAAGCAAAGCTTATTTCTTGCCTTTCAGAGAGTTTAGAATAAAATAGCAAGGCATTCTTTATTAGGAAGATCCTGCACTGATTCTTTTAAACAATCAAGGTCAGTTCCACTTTATCAACATCAGGGTCCTTATTTGATAACTCTCAACAATTAGCCATTGAGATTAATGTTTCCCCTACCTTAAGAAAAATCAACCACTTATGATCACATATTAATCAGAGATTGTTTTTTGTTCTTCATGCTTAGGGAGATGTCTACAAGCTTCTTTTGTCAACTTGTATCTTAGTATGTACCAATCCAGGAAGTGACCAATGCTTTAGATACTGAAGAAGATATCTTCTCTTCCACCCCATATTTGGCCAAGGAATTTAGCTGACATTTTGACAGGAAAGATGTAAAGAACTAATGTTTTACTTTGTAGAGCTCCTTGCTCCTCTGAGCTAAGATGTCTAGATACACACTGAGTGGGAGCATTCCAACTCTAGACATCCCCACACTAAGTAATAATTGCAGAACAAATGAGAGCAGAGGGGAGTGCAACCAAGTAGAGCTCAGAACAGGGAGGGAACAGCACTGTTAGCTAGCATTCCTCCAGTCTCTTACATTTGTACAGCTGAAGGTCTATACACCCAAACTCCATGCAATAGTGGTTTTTGTCTAGGATGGGTTCAGGAAATGACAGTTAACTTAATTCATGAACCCTTGCATTCTTCCCAACTAGAAATTAGTGCAGGCAATATAGAAAGATGCTTCACAATTACTTGATCAAAATGATCACTTCACAGGAGTTATCACCTGTGCAACTTAAAGACGGTATACTCCCTGCAAGAAATAGTGAGAGCATTTGCTAAGGCATATTGTGAATGATAATTTCCAGGTTTGACTACGATCATTTTTCTAAAAAATACTGAAAATCAGCCCTTATTATCTCTAATTATATATTTGACACATTGCTATAATGCATGATTGAGGTCATTTTCGTTTTCTCATAGTTTCCTTGTTACAAGCCTAAGAATGCCTACACATCAAAAAGAAAGATAATCCAAAAAAAGGATGAGCAGGAAAATACACACTTAAAAGCCTGTAAAAACAAAACTGAATATTTATTTATAGAACTGACTCAACATGTTGGATTCACCCACCTCCATACATTTTAATTTGGACCATCTGCAATTCTATTTCTAGAGGACTTAATTGAATTTTTATTTGCAAAACCTAGGGGAAATTATTCAGTTATAAAACATGGGGTTGTAATAATCCCTGAAGTATATGCTTAATTTATTTACTTTATAGTAAGGCCCATCTCCACGTTAAAACCACCTTTCATCCTGAAGACATTAACCTTTTCCTGCTATACATAACTTTGCATAATACCAAACTGCTGAGAATAGAGAAGAGAATTGATAAGCTGAGAACTTCAGTCAATCTTTTTACCTGATGCCACTTATCTAATAGTGACATTTGATCATTCACAGGTACAATAGCATTGGTAAGCCTCATATCAGGATCTTTCTGATTATAGAACTTCAATGTCCTTGTATGCTTACTTTGAACATCAGTAAAGCCAAATAACTAATTTCACCAATGAATAGTGAGACAAAGGTTTGCTACTTTGGCCTTTGCGTATAATCTCATGTACAGAGTTTTCCATAGGTCCTGGACCAGCACACTGGGGTGAGGTTCACAGTCTACAGACCATGGTAAGTACCTACTAGAGATGTCAAGTAACTGTCTTCTGTATCCTCTGTTGTTTGTGCAGGACAGAGAGAAGAATGTATTCATCCCAATTTGCCTATCATTACATTTCCTGAGAAGCAACAAAGGCTTCCCTGTGTTGAGGCTTGGTATGCTTAGGTTGATTCATTTTCGAGTCTTTCCAACATAGAACTTTAAATGAGGATAATTTATTTTTGCTTTTAAGATATTTGAATTTCCTTAATTTTCTCTTAAAATGTTTACTTTTTATCAATTTCCAACAATCACTTGAGTTATCATGAAACCATTCCAATGTATCTTGTAGAATTCCCCATGCAATGGGATAAATTAGCAAAGAACCCATCTTGTATACACTCTGATATGAATCATCTCATTCTGTCCAAAGGCATGTCTTCTACAGTTGCTTATAGACAAGAAGTATGGCTGATTTTCTAGGTCTCTAGCTTATGGATGGCAGGATATGGGAATACTCAATCTTCATGATTATGTGAACTAATGCTACTTTGTATTACATTTCTACTCATACAGAGAGAGAGGGAGAGAGAGAAAGGAGAGAGGGGGAGGGAGTAGGAAGTGGTAGAGTGAAGAGGGAGAAAGAGATGGAGAGCGAGAGAGAAAAGGAAGTGGGAGAGAGTGAAGAAGAAGATGGATAGAGAGAGGGAGAGGGAGAGGGAGAGAGAAAGAAAGTTATTGGTCCAGAAGCTGAGTAATATGTTTGAGAAGAATAGGCTGGAATTCGGAAACAGTTCTTTTCTATAGGCCAGATTTTTCCCCCTCACCAAACTGCAGTTACACAAGAGTGAAAGCTGACTACAATAAAAATACAAGTATTGAATCCCAGCAGTAACAAATAATTGGTTCCAGCAGAGGTGCAACTGCAAGAGGCATTGTGGGTCTAGTTATGATAATGGATACAGAGTCAAAGCAGGAATCTTACTACTCTTAACTTTCAGACTTATACTATTGGCCAGAAGTGAACCCGATGGGAAGTCCCTTAAATCTAACTAGATGTGCATCAATGGAAACACTGCAGGTCAAATGGTTACAGGTCTAACCTTGACCATAAAAAGCAGGAAATCATAGTCCTGCAGGAAAGTCCTAGTATGGGACAACTGATAAAGACTTTTTTTTTTTTTTTTTTAAATTTGGGTAGGTTGGATATATTATGTACAATTCTGTATTGTCAGTCTTTTTAGTCATTTGTTCCAAAGAGACCTGCAACTATTTCACACTTTTCCTAGAACCTCAGTACTAAGCAAAAGGAAATAATAACAAGATTGTTGGTATATAATTGTACTTCCAATACTCTGGAGGTTGGGGCAAGAGGGTTATTAATTCAATGCCAGTATTCAGGATACTCAAAAAAATTTTGTCTCAAAAATAAAAAAAGAAACAAAATCCAAATATTTCATAGAACACTGGACATGTGCTCTGAATTGACAAAAATTTTACAAGGCTCAACATGTCATATGATATACTAGTCAGTTTAGGAGCTTGTGAACCTATGACAGTCAGGTAATGCAGTGTCCTTGTATCCTAAACACTGCCTTGGGTTACTTTCTATCTCTAGAATCCAAAATAGGAAGAAATATACTTATCATCTAGCAGAATCCCACACTGGGGAACACCATGGAGTCCAGGAAAGCTGTCACTACCCAGAGAAACAGTAGACCAATATCAACAGCAAAGTCACAGAATGCCAGTAATTAATGCTACCATCAAGAACGTGAAAGGGAAAAGATGGGGGAGGAGGCTCAGAACTATGGCGAACTACAGGCTACTAAAAACTGGTGAATGCAGGAGAAATAGTCTTCCCTGTGGAACCACATACCCAATTGTTGTTGACACTTAATTGTTAGCACTTATATGTAAAGATAGATAGATAGATAGATAGATAGATAGATAGATAGACAGATAGATAATAGATAGATAGAGAGAGATATATCACATTATACAGGCTGAGTATGTTATATTAAGTTACACACTCACAAATATGTGTGTGTAACAATTACTAAAAAGGGGGCTGTGAATTTGAAAGAGCAAGAGGGGTATATGGAAGGATTTGGAAGGGAGAAGTGAGGGGAAGTGATTTTGCTATATTATCATCTCAAAAGTAAAAGAAAGAAATAAAAAGGAATGCATAAAATTCAACTTTAGAAAGGGAAATGAGAGAGAGCTTGAAATACTGCAGGTCCCTGATTTTCCACAGCATTTCAGTGCAATGTTCTAACTCAGCCAGGGTAGGCTAATTAAATTAGATCTCTTCTGGCAAAAAACATACTACAGTTTTTCTTACTGAAAAAAAAAATCATTCTAGATAATAAATTTTCCTACTACACCCTTTGTTTGTGCTGAAACTACCATCTATGGTGAAAATTATTTATCTGCCATAACAGTATCTTTTGCACCATCACTCATACCATAAATATCAGCAAATATATCTCATGTAAAAAGTGTAGCAGTGCACCTGGTCCACACCATTCCCACGCTTCTATTGTCTCAATATCTTTGCCCCTCAAGCTCCTGAATATTTGTGTAATGAAACCTAACTGCAAATAGATGGTTTTAGGATTTAGAGACTTTCAGAATGAAAGTATAACCTTGACAAATGGATTCAGTGACTGCTTTAGCCATGTTTCTTTTTTGTGGTAAAACGTGGTGTTTTCAGTGATGATCATCAGTTATCAGATAACAAATGGGTATGCTATTCCCCAGGAAAGACTATTTCTTCAGCTCTGAGTATTCCTTAATACTGAAAATTAAGCATGAAAAATTTATTCTGGCTCACAGTTTGAGATCATAGTACGTCATGGCAGAGATTGGAACTTGAAGCTATGGATCACATTTCATCAGCAATCTGGAAGCAGAGAGAGATGATCCCTAATGCTTCACTGGCTTTCTCTTTATGCATTTCAAGACCCACACCTAGGAGATGCTGCCACTTGTAGTTAGAGTGGGTATTCCCAGTTCAATTAATTTAATCAAAATGCAGGTTATGTTTGGAGTACTCACAGGCTTATCTATCTTTAAAAAACCCTCATAGAGAGCTCATAGATTTCAAACAGTGTTAAGTTGACAGCAACAACCATCACAATTTTACCCTTGTCAGCCTGGTGTATAAGTGCACCACTTTTGACCACTTAACCAATTATACCAATAATTCCATAGTCATTTTTAAAGCAATTTTTGCACTCAATTGAATTTCATAAGTCCCCAAAATTTTAGCAACTCCAACTGTTTAAAAGGTTAAATTCCATCTGAAATTCAACAATATGCCTTGACTGTCAACTAATATAAATGGCTGCCCTCCAAGGGGCCCAGCAAGCAGCTGAAAGAGTCAGATGCAGATACTACCACACAACCAATGGAGAGAAGCTGGGGACCCCTGTGTTTGAATCAGAGAAAAGCTGGAAGAAGCTGAGGAGGGTGGCTGGAGCCACCTATGGATAGGAAGACCAGCAGTCTCACCTGATCCGGACCTTCAAGATCTCTCAGACACTGAGCCACCAACCAGGCAGCATACATCAGCTAATATGAGGCCTCCAACACATATGCAGCAGAAGACTGCCTCATTTGGCCTCAGTGAGAGAAGATGCATCGAATTCTTAAGGGACTTGAGGACTCAGGGAGTAGGGAAGCCTTGGGAGGGTGGTGGGTGGCATGGGGACATCCTCTTGGTGATTGGGGGAGAAGGTATGGGATAGGAAGCAGTCAGGAGTTGACCAGGAGGAATATGAAGACTGGACTGTAAAAATGGATTAAAGAATAAAAAGAAGTTACGTATTTTCAACACATAATGGTATAGATTAAACATTCCTCTTCCAAGCACATACAAAGGGTATAAGAAAGAATGATCAACCCAAAAGATTGCCAAAGGCTAGCCAGATAGCTGATTGGCCATCCAATCCTGTATCTCCATGCCTAGCATGTCATACTGACTATGGGATCACCTTTGCTCCAAAAGAATTAGGTAGATTTGACCCTCCAGGTCTGTTGCCTGAAGCACACACATACACTCTGTCATTTCCACATTGTGCATGTCTTCTATGGCCATCTCATCATTCTGGCACCTCCAGCATCCTAGGGTCTCCCTTGCATCTGAGACTTCAACTTTACAGCTGCATGCATTGTGGCCTGTCAGCGATCCCTTGCAGAGAGTCCAACACTGCCATACAAACACACACTGTTGTTCTCAGTAGTTCTCTGAACCCATAATGCAAAACTCTGTGGTCTCCCTCCATCTTACATTTAAGAAACCTACAAAAATCACACAGAGTGGATGATGATGTCAAGTTGTACCATCTGCTCACTATGGATCTTGTCTCCCTTAGATCACAATTACTTCAGTTTCTGTGTGCTGACCCTGGGGAAACACTTTTCTTAGCATTTCTTTTGAAGGAACATGAAATCTCTTAAGCTGCATTCTCAGCTCAGGCTCTCCTCTCTTCAGACGAGTTTCTATTTTCACAAATTAGAGGTTCTGGTAGGTGAGGTCTTGTCTTTGTGGCATATGTTCTATTTTGCCTATGCAAAGCAAATTTCTCGTTACCAGTTACAACCTCCTTTACAACATTCATCTCTGTTATTGGGCCAGGTGTTACCAGGTACTTGGCTTCCTATTCAAGGAACCTAAATAAAGGATTGAGGCAGGAAAGCATCAGAAATGGTTTGGCTTGGAACCAAAGTTGGTTGGGGGTTATGCATAACCCTCTTGTACTAATGTACTTTGAAACCAACCTCCTTCGACCATACATAATATAGACATATACTCCCCTCCAAAAAATTCACCTAGCAACCTCAGTAATCCCTTGGCTCTCTACACCACGTTAGGCTACATATACTCCTATCATTAAACACTGTGGCCTGATAACAATCAAATTTAGACAGTTTATATTCAAGTGTGTTTCCGAAATATCTTGGTATGAGGAATAGAAGGAAGACTGTTTGACCTGACTTAGGATTTGGTGCATGTGCATTAAGAGAAAATTGTGTTCGCTATTAACCTTTAAGTGTGAATCTCCTGATTACCATCTTATAACTCTGTAAAATTGGTTGTGGATATAATTAAAATCAGGTACATTGTGGGAAGAAAGCTATGCAGTGAGGAAGGAATTTCATAGCCTAATCTAGTAGTCAAAATAGAGAACCACGCAATCTATGCCTGTAGTAACTAGTAACTACCCTTCTTCCCTTTAGACTTCATCAAAAGAAAGCTGCATCCTAGGACCGTTGAATTCTCTCTCTCTCTCTCTCTCTCTCTCTCTCTCTCTCCCTCTCCCTCTCCCTCTCCCTCTCCCTCTCCCTCTCCCTCTCCCTCTCTCTCTCTCTCTCTCTCTCTCTCTCTCTCTCTCTCTCTCTCTCTCTGTGTGTCTGTCTCTCTCTCTCTTATGACCTGCTGTCAGTCTTAGAAATGTGTCCATGTAGAATCTGTACTATGTATAGCTTTAATTTAATATTATTTTCTTGTTTATTTTCTAAGTATGTAAGAGTTTCATTTTCAGTTCTCTAAATAAGAAGCCAAAAAATCTGGCAATCTCCACAACCAGTACCAGTCTTATATGTATTGAAAAATAGTAAAAGAGCTTTATTTAAAGTTTATTTTAAAATATACTGTCAAGATTGACATTGTACCATGTGAGCGAGAGTCCACAAACCTTCCATTTTATTTTGAGCTTAATGTTATGGAGTTCAAGAGAAAGAGGAGTTTGGTTACTAAAGGTATAATTTGGGTAGATTCTATTTTGATTCACAGATTTCAAATTACACAATCTTTTCTCGACTTTGTGTTTTACTTCCAATAATGCATGCGATTTTAACCATAAGCATTCCTAATTATGCACAGGCATAAAATGGTAAATAGGAGATATTAATCTTAATGTTCACTTTAAAATTCAGTTTTCTTTACATATTGTATATGCACCCAAAACCTGTACGGGCTAAATTAGCCCATTGTCCATAGTTCCTAAATCCAGATATGATTGAACAGAATTGGGCATTGTAAAGGGAGAGCTAAGAAGGGCAACTTATTTCTACTGTTGAAATCAGTTATTGATGCAGCCTCATGCAAATAAGTGTCTTGGCTTGCTAACAGTTCAGCAGGCACATTGTATCCAGAAGGGTGTCTGTGTACTGCTTGCAAGTAAAAGTTCCTGGCTTCCATATGCCTCATCTGAAGATAGGTGTGTATAGCCCAAATCAAAGTGGGGGGTGTCTCAAATTGTTAAGTTACTACTTATGCTTATCTGCCTCAATGTTAGCATACCTCGTAATTATGGTCAGTGAAATCTTCAGTGAACTCTTTTGAGTCTATATTCTAAACACTACACATCATCTTTCAGGGCTGAAAGCTTGTTACATTCTCCCAAGTCAGCAGGCATGACCATATAATATGATTTCAAAAGGAAAGTGGGATGTAGTTTTGTATGGCAGAAGCAATTTATGAATATTGGTTATAATCATGTGACTAGTTACAGAGATACTATAAAAGATTATAATGGTAATCAGTTCTGAGAAGATTATGTTCATTTCTTTGGAAAATCCTAACACAAGCTCTTGACATTTAAAGTTATGATCAAGCCTCTTTTATATTAATCATCAATAAAATGCAGCATGCTTTTTAAATGTTTGCTGTCCCCTGAATACTTTACAGATACAGAATTAGAATAAAGGTCATAAAATTTGCAAAACTAATCCTTGCTCTGAAGAAGTTCAAAGCTGTTTGAGACAGATGAAGAAATCAACAATAGAAACAGTTATAAAGGCTTCACAACTGATAAATTAACATATCATAAGGATATGGTAATTTAGAATGAAATTCCACAGCTTTGGGAATAATAATATTTTGAAAATAGTGCTTCGGTGGGTAAATTGTAAACAACTTCAGCAATCAGTCAGTGCACAACTTTGTAAGTGTCAGTGTACCAGAAAAGGATGGAGAATGGGCCCATTATTTATAGAGATGATACAATAGAAAAGAAAAGAAAAAGAAGCAAGAAGAGGGAGAGAGAAAGGAAGAAAGCTTGAAGGGAAAAGAAGAAGAATGGAACAAGGTAAAACTTGGTGCAACTATGAAACAGAAATTTATCTGGACTTCCTGGAGTAGTATATATGAAGAGGGAAAGAAAGGCCTAGGCTGAATCATAAAAGCTTTATTTACTCTGCTGAACTATTCTATTTGAACTGTTAAGGTAGCAGAAGGGTATGGATGACATTGAAGCCAGAAAGTAACAATATTCTTTTTTATAAATTTCTCAGCTGATATAATCACAGTGTTTAGGAGAGAGTAACTCTCTCTCTCTCTCTCTCTCTCTCTCTCTCTCTCTCTCTCTCTCTCTGTCACACACACACACACACAGAGCCTGAGAGGGGTGGGGCAGGGACTCTGGCACTGTAGAGAATGACTGAGATGGAGCAGTGATCAGATATAAAATGAATAATTTTATTAAATTTATTAAAAAATAATTAATGGAAAAATATATGGGATTCACTGGTGTTGATAGCTTACTGGAATAGTGAAGTTGAAGAGGAAAAAGATGTTTTGGAATTTTAACGTGGAGTAATGGGTAAATGATTAGGTATCTAGTATCCCAGGTCAGAACACAAGTTTCTGTAATGAAATGATTTTCTATGTCAGTTCTATTCAGTTTTGGCATTATTTTTATCCATGAATATAAAATGTGCTATCTATTCCAACTGGACATCTCATAATCATTTCTTTCTATGATTTTGTCACCAGGAAAATAAAAGCCATGGTTATTTCACAGTGTTGGTGTGTTTTTATAAGTAGGAAACCAGCGTTTGCATGAAGAATGTAAAAATCGCTAAAAGACACCTGAGGTCTCTGTTTTGATTAAACTTTCTTGATATAAATTTGGCACATAAGTTTCCTCAAACACACAGTTTTCAATCTATCCCAACATTTCCCAGAGAAGTTTTTAAACATGCCTAAAATTGTATAAAACTAGAATCAAATTGCATGATAATTTCTCACTAGCTGCATGTTTTCTTAGACAGGTAGCCAGTTTGTTTTCCCTGACAAAAGTGATAGAAGCAAATATCTCAATTTTTTAAACCCAGAAAATCTACTACCACAATCAAGCTAGTCAATCTAATTCTCAACAGTGAGTATTTCTTTCAAAGCCCCATGGGTGTGGGAGGTGAAAGAAGAAAGAAAAGAGAGTGGGAGTCAGAAGACAGACAGGGAGAGAGAGAGAGAGACACACAGAGAGAGAGACAGAGAGAGACAGAGAGAGAGACAGAGAGAGACTTGAAGATGGAGATGGAGATGGAGATGGAGATGGAGATGGAGATGGAGATGGAGATGATGGAGATGGAGATGGAGATGGAGATGGAGGAGATGGAGATGATGGAGATGGAGAGGAATGAGCCAATGAGATGGGGAGGGAAGAGCCAAAGGAAGTGGGAGGGAGGTAGAGAGGACAAAGGCAGAGGATCAACAGGGGTTAACCCACAAAACACATTAAAATACTTGCAGTATAAAATATAGTGATATCTATTCCTAAATACTTTAAGCAGAGGGACTTAAAACATCTGATATATTAGTTTTTATCACCAACCAAAAGTTTAGCATAAAACCTTCATAATTATATAGAGCAATAAAATATTCTAAGAGTATAAAATAAGACACCCCTCAAACTGTGCCATCTGTTGAGAGTGATTGAGCATAAGGCAATCATTACTTTGTGTTAGTCTGAATGGATGCACAGTGCATCTTTTAAAAGCACTAAGTACTCAGTACAGGTAAAATAGCAAATTTTCCTCCAGAGAGTAGTTCTATACAGGCTGAATGTGCTTGTGGTAACTCAGAGTCTAAATGATGTCTCCTCAGTTGTTTACAATTGCCCCTCTATGACTAAAATGGGCTTCACAAAAGCCTGGGTAAAGCAGAGAGAGCTGCTGTATTGTGTACCTTTAATTTTTCTATGCTAGGAGAAAAAAAAATAGTCTCAACTCATGTGAACATTCTACCAGCATCAAAGCCTGTGCATAAAGGAGATAAGCAAACAAGATTTGAGATAAATTGATACACCATAAAATAAAAGTTCCTAAGTGAGTGCAAGCTGTTGAATTTGCAGCAGTATTTCAGCACTGGGGATCAATTGGAAGTTACTGGGCCCTACTCCAAACAAACATATTTGTTTTTCTAAGTGCTTTGCCTTGGTGGAGAAGGAAGCTCTCAAGTGGATATGTTTGCTTTCACACTGTGCTTTCAAATAAGATACATTGATACAGTAGAGTTGTTCCCACAAAGACATACAAAGACAACACAGCTTGGTGCACAACAACACATGACCAGAAACTGCCCTTGCTTATCCAATTTGGGGCTGTACCCTTAAGAAAAATTAGTACTCGATTTTTTAAATAATTTTCTTATCTGGAAGAAAGAAGTGAAAATGTGTGCACTTTTGTGGGCTTCTGTGGGACCAGTGCTTTTATTTCTCAATGGGACTTCTAAACATCCATGCTCTTGGCATTTGGGACTTGCTTGCCACAGAGCCTGACTGGACACATCTGCAATCTCAAAGTTCCCTTAGATCTCTGTGTCAAGGGAATACATTGGAGAGTGCTAGATCAAAGAACCCAATTCCCTTCTGAGGGATCTGGATGCATGGTCTGTGACTGTGTGAACATAGGACTGAGAACAGATACAGGCATTCTATGAGAACTACTGGGTTCTCAGAAAAGCTTCAGTAATGATCCATCACTATATAACAATAGTTAGTATTTATAACCATACTCAACACACAACTCTACATTAAAGCTATAAAATAAGCTATATACTATGTATTCTGGGCATGGTATGGTACACATGGTATACATGTGGCACTCTTATGTTTACACCAGCTGTAATTATCTGGGCAATACTGAGTCTGTCAACATCATCACATAGGAAATGCTCTCTCCCAGGGTTTATGAGAAGAGAATAGTTGACAGGAGAGGTAAAGATATCTTCTTTGGTGGTAAAGAACTGAAAAGAAGCACATGTTTCTTTAAGCAAACACCTCCAGGCTCCTGTAAACAACCTTGATAAAACTCACTGGGTCACAAAAAAAATCATAAAAGGAAAAACTCAAAATGTGCATTATCTGGGGGGAAGAAATTGATCAGTAGAAGTGAATAACAAAGGGGAAAGGGAGTTTATAGCAGGATATCCCCCCCCCCATATTTGCAATAAAGCTCAGTGATTGGGCAGTATGAGAGGTAGACAGAGCTAGGAGTTGGGAGGAGAGAAGGAGAGGAAGGGGAGGAGAGAAGGAAAGGAAATAGAGAAAGACAAAATGGGGGCAGATGTACGTGTGTCTCTAGCAGTCTAAGGTAGTTATAATATCTGTTAGATAATTGGGTAATAATTCTATTTGTGTGAGCATCTTGTTAATTGAGAAATTCCAAATATATAAATCTATTGGATAATCCTTAAGCATTAAGAGTCTTTATTCTACCAGGTACTGCAAGGATGTTGGGTATTGTCTGGGGCTCCGCCAAGCTTTGTGAGAACAGTGTGGTGGATTGGCAGAGCCACGCTGGCATCTCGAGGGTGCCAGGCCAGTACTTCTAGCTAGCTGGAGCCAAGGTCAGAGTCAGAGCAGCGGGAACATGGTGGGTGGTCATGGTAGCTGGACCGTGCCCCAGCATTTTTAGATATCACTTGTTTCAGGGTGAATATAACCAATGCAGACAAATGTCAAAATGAAACTTATCATTGTTTATTTAAAATATAAAACATCTATTTCCTGAAGCATCAAAAAAACAAATTTAGAAATGAATTTAGCAGGACAAATGAACAAATTAAATTGAAAACTGCAAACACTTTTGGAAAAAAGATCTAAATGAGTAGAACGTCAGCCTTAGTTAATACATTGGAACCCTAAATTCTGGTAAGAAAGCAGTGCATATAAATTACTCGATAGATGCAATGCAATTCTCTAAAATATCCAACTGATCTTATTGTTTAAATAAAAAACATAAAATTTATATGTAACTTCAAGAACCAATCATGACAAACAAAGAAAAAATAGATAACTCATTCTCTTGGACTTCACACCTCACTATAAGATTACACTAGTGAAGACGGTTTGACTCAGGTACTGGGCAAACACTTAAATTAAATGAATAGGTTGCCAATCCAGGAAGGAACCCTCATAATTCATGGTTGTCTGACAAAGGCAGCACTGCATGGAAGAATGAATTGTCTTCTCAGTAAATTATGTGGGTATCACTGATTTCTATGTAATAGAGGATAACTATGTCTTTCTTATCATCATAAATATGAGTCAAATAACAATAGATTATAGGCCAAGAAAACATACAGTATTAAATTACAAAAGTTGTGAAAGGAACATTACAAATATAACTGTTAACTTATATTATACAAAGCTTTGTCACACATGGAATGTCAAGAAAATATTAAAAGGCAAAAAAGAAATTGGACTTTTAAAATCCAAAAATAGGGGCTAGAGAGATGACTCTGTGGTTAAGAGGACTGTCTGCTCTTCCAGAAGTCCTGAGTTCAATTCCCAACAACCACATGGTGCTTTACAACCATTCACAATGAGATCTGATGCCCTCTTCTGGCATGCATGGTATATGCAGATAGAGTATACATATGTAAAAATAAATATTTTTTTAAAAATCAAAAGTAACCCTTTTTGATATTTAATATTAATTTTTAAAGTTAGGAATGGGGAAGAATTGTTGCAAACTATAAATCTGATAAGAATTATACTAGAAATATAAAGACACTTTATAAGCTAATAGAAAGACAAAACTACTAAAGAGGGGGGTAAATAATTTGAATAGATATGTCTTCCAAGAAGATACATAAATGTTCATTAAGAATTTGAAAATGAGGGGTAGACTGTCTTTAGACCTTCACTCACCTTAATTCCCTCTGAGTCTAACCCACTAGTCTCACCTTCTGATCTGCATCCAACTACCAGCTGTGACTTCTTCTCCTTTTCTTCTTCCATTCCCAGGGGAATAAGAATATTGTGCTTGCATACTCCACTTGCTTTCTTTTTTTTTTTTTCTGGAAGCTCAATGTCCCCTGCCCTGGCCCATATCCTTCCCGAAGTGCCAGCTTCCAATACTAAGAAACACATTCTAACTGAGTTAACCAGATGGTGAAAGGCAAGTACAAGAATATAAGCAACAGAATCTAAAGTTACTTGGCATCATCAGAACTCAGCTCTCCCATCGTAGCAAGCCCTGAACACACACCACACCTGAAAAGCAGGATTCAGAATTAAAATCACTACTCATGATGATGATAGAGGACTTAAAGAAGGACATAACACTCTCTAACCAGAATACTCAGTAGCCACATCCATCAGGATCTCAGAAGCATCCCCTACAGGGTAACCCAAAGCTAGCACACTCTCCTGAGAGTGAGGGAAGGAAACAAAAACCAAAAATCGGAACACCCATATAACAAAGACAAGAACAAATACCAATTCTTAGAGTTAAAAATCACACCAGATATAGAAGCCTGGCTATTAGTATAGAAACTCAGTCAATAAAAGCAAAGACAATATTTCTTCACTAAAATCTAGCAACCCTATCATAGTAAGCCCTGAGAAATGCAATATAATTGAAAGCACTGCTATTGCATTTAGGGTTCCAACCTATGAACTAGAAATAACTATCAATTTATTTCAATATATTGATGCACAAGAGAAGGATTGCAACAGAGTTTTTTTGAGTAAGTTAGAGGTATGTAAGGAGGAAATGATTAACTCTATTGAGGTATTCTATGAAGACACAAACAGTGAGATGAAAAAAAAATCAGGCCCCTCACCTGGACCTGGTGCCTAGAGCAGACACCCGGCTGGTATGCTCCTGTGTAGACACCTTATCCTGAGACATCCTAGAGGGGCCACTGAACTCAGAGTGACAGACACCATACCCGGAGACATCCTAGAGGAGCAACTGAACCCAAAGCAGAGGACAACAATATCCCAAGATGTCCTAGAGGAGCCTCTGAACTCAAAGCAGTGGACACCTTAACCTGAGACAGTCTAGAAGAGACACTGCACCCAGAGCAGCAGACACCTAGCTGGTCTGCTACCATGGAAACACCATATCCTGAGACATCCTAGAGGAGCCACTGTACTCAGAGCAGCTGGAGCTCAGGATCACAGGATCACAGAGATATCTGGACTCTGATGAGTTCAGACACAAGCAAGATAGCTCCAGTCAGGAGCAGGAAAGGAAAACTCCAGTCAGAGACAGTGCAGGTAGCACTAGAGTTAACCAGATGGTGAAAGGCAAGTGCAAGAATACAAGCAACAGAATCTAAAGTTACTTGGCATCATCAGAACTCAGCTCTCCCATCATAGCAAGCCCTGAACACCCACCACACCTGAAAAGCAGGATTCAGAATTAAAATCACTACTCATGATGATGATAGAGGACTTAAAGAAGGACATAACACTCTCAAAGAATTCGAGGAGAACACAGGTAGACAGGTAGAAACCCTTAAAGAGGTAAAAATCCCTTAAAGAATTGCAATAAAACACAACCAAACAAGTGAAGGAATTAAACAAAACCATCAAGGATCTAAAAATAGAAGTAGAAACAACAAAGAAAACACAAAGGGAGACTACCCTGGAAGTAGAAAACCTAGGAAAAAGATCAGGATTCATAGACACGAGTATCACCAACAGAATACAAGAGATAGAAGAGAGAATCTCATGTGCAGAAGATACCATAGAAAACATTGACACAATTGTCAAAGAAAATGCAAAATACAAAAAGCTACTCACCCAAAACATCCCAGGAAATCCAGGACACAATGAGAAGGCCAAACCTAAGGATAATAGGTATAGATGAGGGGGAAGACTCCCAACTTAAAGGACCAGTAAATATCTTCAACAAAATTATAGAGGAAAACTTTACTAACCTATAGAAAGAGATGTTCATAAATATACAAGAAGCCTACAGAACTCCAAATAGTCTAGACCAGAAAAGAAATACCTCCTGCCACATAATAATCAAGACATCAAATGTACAAAACAAAGAAAAAATACTAAAAGCAGTGAGGGAAAAAGGTAAAGTAACATATAAAGGCAGACCTATAAGAATTATACCAGACTTCTTACCAGAGACTATAAAAGCCAGAAGATCCTGAAGTGATATTATACAGACCCTAAGAGAACACAACTGCCAGCCCAGACTACTATCCCCAGCAAAACTCTCAACCCCTATTGATGGAGAAACCAAGATATTCCATGACAAAACCAAATTTACACAATATCTTACCACAAATTCAGCACTTCAAAGGATAATTGGTGGAAAACTCCAACATAAGGAGGGAAACTACAACCTAGTAAAAGCAAGAAAGTAATATTCCAACAACCTCAAGATAGCTACACAAACGTAATTCCACCTCTAATAACAAAAATAACAGGAAGCAACATTTATTTTTCCTTAATATCTCTTAATATCAATGGACTCAATTCTCCAATAAAAAGACATAGACTATCAGACTGGATACATAAACAGTAATTCCACCTCTAATAACAAAAATAACAAGAAGCAACATTTATTTTTCCTTAATATCTCTTAATATCAATGGACTCAATTCTCCAATAAAAAGACATAGACTATCAGACTGGATACATAAACAGGACCCAGAATTTTGCTGCATAAAGGAACGTACCTCTGTGAAAAAGACAGACACTACCTCAGAATAAAAGGATGGAAAACAATATTCCAAGCAAATGGTCCCAAGAAACAAGCTGGAGTAGCAATTCTAATATCAAATAAAACCAATTTTCAACAAAAAGTAATCAAAAAAGATAAGGAAGGACACTTCATATTCATCAAAGGAAAAATGTACCAAGATGAACTCTTAATTTTGAACATCTATGCCCCAAATGCACGGGCACCCACATACATAAAAGGAACTTTACTAAAGCTCAAAGCATACATTGCAACTCACACAATAATAGTGGGGGATTTCAACATCAATGAACAGATCATTGAAACAAAAACTAAACCTAGACACAATGAAACTAACAGAAGTTATGAACCAATTGGATTTACTGATATCTATATAGTATTCCATCTTAAAACAAAAGAATATACCTTTTTCTTAGCACCTCATGGTACCTTCTCCAAAATAGGCCATATAATTGGTCACAAAACAGGCCTCTACAGATACAAAAAGATTAGATACAAAAAGATTGAAATTATCATTCGTACCCTCTGAGAACACAATGGACTAAGACTGTTCTTTAATAATGACAAAAAAAAATGGAAAGCACACATACACATGGAAATGGAACAATGTTCTACTCAATGATGACTTGGTCAAGGAAGAAATAAAGAAAGAAATTAAAGACTTTTTAGAATTTAATGAAAACGAGGACACATTGTTGAGGACTGCCCTAGCCCCACGTTGGGGTGGCCAAAAAATGTCTCGGCCTGAGCAAAATGTTGAGGCCCGGGCCAACCCACGTTTGGGCGGCCACTGTATCCCACAAGCTGCCACTCCGGTCTGCAGGTCGGGGGTTCAGCAAGAGCGAGGGTGACGGCAGATTCTACCTAATGTCTGAGATTTGTCTCTGATGATCCCTCTATAGTCTCTGATCTCCGTCTATATTCTCTGATCTCTGGTTCTGTCTTCTATAGTCTGACTAATGTCTTCTATCGTCTCAATCCTGATCTGTTCTGTCTCTGCCTTTTATATGTCTCACTTCTAAGCCACGCCTCTAAGTTACACCTTTAATCATGCCTTTAGGTCTTGTCTCTAACTCTGATCTCTATACTTCTAAGTATACTATTAAGTCACACACCTTTAATCTCACACACCTTTAATCTCAAGGTATCTAAACCAAGATTATCCAAGTGTTCTCAGCTGTTGTAGGCTATTATAATTTAAATCTCATGTCAGGGTATATGGCTCAAGATGGCTGCAAAGCTGATAGCCGCTTTCTGCTAAAAGTCAGCCCCCAACAACACATCATACTAAAACTTGTGGAAATCCATGAAAACCATACTAAGAGGAAAACTCATAGCTCTAAGTGCCTACAAAAAGAAACTGGAAAGAGCATACACTAACAACTTGACAGCACACCTGAAAGCATTAGAACAAAAAGAAGCAAGCATACCCAAGAGTAGTAGACAGCAAGAAAAGTTCAAACTCAGGGCTGAAATCAACCAAGCAGAAACAGAAAGAACTATAAAAATTATCAACAAAACCAGGAGCTTTGAAAAAATCAACAAGATAGATAAACTCTTAGCCAGACTAACTAAAGGGCACAGGGACAGTATCCAAATTAATAAAATCAGAATGAAAATGGAGACATAACAAGAGAAACTGAGGAAATTTTAAAAAATTGTCAGATCCTACTACAAAGGCCTATACTCAACAAAATTGGAAAATCTGGATGAAATGGACAATTTTCTAGACAGATACCAGATATCAAAATAAAATCAGGAGCAGATAAACCATCTAAACAGTCCCATAACCTCTAAAGAAATAGAAGTATTCATTAAAAGTCTCCCAACCAAAAAAAAGTCCAGGAGCAGATGGTTTGAGTGCATAATTCTATCAGACATTCCAGGAAGACCTAATACCAATTCTCTTCAAACTTTTCCACAGAATATAAACAGAAGGAACAATACCCAATTCGTTCTATGAAGCTACAATCAGGCTCATACCTAAACCTCACAAAGACACAACAAAGAAAGAGAACTACAGACCAATCTCTCTTATGAATATTGATATCAAAATACTCAATAAAATTCTCACAAATCAAATCCAAGAACACATTAAAACAATCATTCATCATGATCAAGTAGGCTTTATCCCAGGGATGCAGGGATGGTTCAATATTTGGAAATCCATCAATGTAATCCACTAAATAAAAAACTCAAAGAAAACTCAAAGAAAAAAAACCATATGATCATCTCACTAGATGCTGAGAAAGCATTTGACAAAATTCAACATCCCTTCATGTTAAAAGTCTTGGAGAGATCAGGAATTCAAGGACCATACCTAAACATTGTAAAAGCAATATACAGCAAGCCAGTAGCCAACATCAAACTAAATAGAGAGAAACTTGAAGCAATCCCACTAAGATCAGGGACTAGACAAGGCTGCCCAAACTCACACTACCTATTCAATATAGTACTGGAAGTCCTAGCTAGAGCAATTAATTAGACAACAAAAGGAAGTCAAAGGGATACAAATAGGAAAGGAATAAGTCAAAATTTCACTGTTTGCAGATGATATGATAGTATACTTAAGTGACCTCTAAAACTTCCACCAGAGAACTCCTAAACCTGATAAACAACTTCAGCAAAGTGGCTGGATATAAAATCAACTCAAACAAATCAGTAGCCTTCCTATACTCAAAGGATAAACAGGCAGAGAAAGAAATTAGGGAAATGACACCCTTCACAATAGCCACAAATAAAATAAAATATCTTGGAGTAAATCCAACCAAGCAAGTGAAAGATCTGTATGACAAGAACTTCAAGTCTCTGAAGAAAGAAATCGAAGAAGATCTCAGAAGATGGAAAGATCTCCCATGCTCCTGGATTGGCAGGATTAATTTAGTAAAAATGCCCATCTTGCCAAAAGCAATCTACAGATTCAATGCATCCCCATCAAAATTCCAAGTCAATTCTTCATAGAGATAGAAAGAGCAATTTGCAAATTCATTTGGAATAACAAAAAACCCAGGATAGTGAGAACTAATCTCAACAACAAGGGAACTTATGGGGGAATCAACATCCCTTACCTCAAACTGTACTATAGAGCAATAATGAAAAAAACTGCATGGTATTGGTACAGAAACAGGCAGGAAGATCAATGGAATAGAATTGAAGATCCAGAAATGAATCCACACACCTATGATCACTTGCTCTTTGACAAAGGAGCTAAAACCATCCAGTGGAAAAAGAACAGCATTTTCAGCAAATGGTGCTGGTTCAACTGGAGGTCAGCATGTAGAAGGATGCAAATCAATCCATTATTATCTCCCTGTACAAAGCTCAAGTCCAAGTGGATAAAAGACCTCCACATAAAACCAGATACACTGAAACTAATAGAAGAGAAGGTTGGGAAGACCCTTGAATAGATAGGCACAGGGGAATAGCTAGGACTTTGGTGTCCTGAACAGAAAACCAATGACATATGCTCTAAGATCAAGAATTGACAAATGGGACCTCATAAAATTACAACACTTCTGTAAGGCAAAGGACATTGTCAATAAGACAAAATGGCAACCAACAGATTGGGAAAAGATCTTTACCAATCCTACATCTGATGGAGGGCTAATATCCAATATATACAAAGAACTCAAAAGGTTAGACTCCAGATAACCAAATAACCCTATTAAAAATTGGGGTACAGAGCTAAACAAAGAATTCTCAACTGAGGAAACTCGAATGGCCGAGAAGCACCTTAAGAAATGCTCAACATCTTTAGTCATCAAAACAACCCTGAGATACCACCTCACAACAGTCAGAATGGCTAAGATCAAAAACTCAGGTGATAGTAGATGCTGCCAAAGATGTGGAGAAAGAGGAACACTCCTCCATTGTTGGTGGGGTTGCAAGCTGGTACAACCACTCTGGAAATCAGTCTGGCAGTTCCTCAGAAAATTGGACAGATCATTACCTGAGGACCCAGCTATAACACTACTGGGCATATACCTAGATGATGTTCCAACATATAACAAGGACATATACTCCACTATGTTCATAGCAGCCTTATTTATAATAGCCAGAAGCTGGAAAGAACCCAGATGTCCCTCAACAGAGAAATGGATACAAAAAAAAAATGTGGTACATTTACACAATGGAGTTTTACTCAGCTATTAAAAATAATGAATTTGAGAAATTCTTAGGTAAATGGATGGAACTAAAAAATATCATCCTGAGTGAGTTAACCCAATCACAAAAGAACACACAGGGTATTTACTCACTGATAAGTGGATATTAGCCCAAAAGCTTGGAATAGCCAAGACTCAACTCACAGACCACATGAAGCTCATGAAGAAGGAAGACCAAGTGTAGATGCCTCGGTACTACTTAGAAAGAGTAACAAAAATACTTAAGGGAGCAAATATGGAGACAAAATGTGGGATTGTCAGGCCTGCTGCTTTAGTCTTTGTGAGTTTCTATGAATGAGTTTAGCTCAATTGTTTTAGGGGGCCTTGTTTTCCTAGTGTCCTCCATACCCTCTACCTCTTCCAATTTTTCTATCTCCTCTTCTGGAGGGTTTCATCAGTTCTGAGAGAATAGTTTAGTATTTTTTGTCCCAAGGTCTCACTCACTCTGTGCAGTGTCTGGATCTGGGTCTTTTTATTTGTTCTCAGTTGCTGCAGGAGGAAGCTTCTCTAATGCTGGCTACTAAAGATCTATGAGAACAGCAAAATATCATTAAGAATAATTTGTTACTTTTTACTTTTCTAGATCAGTAGTTTTGGGTTTTATCCTAGGCTACAAGGCTATATCTAGTCTCACATTCTGGTTCTTGGTTACCCAAGCACTACCAGTTTACGTGTTCCATTTTTGAGGATTGTGCCTTAAATAAAATCAGGCATCGGTTGTTTATTCCTACAAACTTTGTGCCACCTTGCTTCAGAATATGTTTGAGGCAGGACACCACTGTAGATCATAGGTTTCAGTTCTCTCTTTTTAAAAAAGACTTCAGTTTTCCCGTCCTCCTCTTCTATTCGTCATGTATCTCCATATCTCCTCTGCCCTCTTCATCCATCTTCCTACTTTCCCTTCAGAAAAAGGCATCCCTCCCATTGATGTCAATCAAGTATTGCAGATCAACTTGCACTAAGACTAGATACCTCCTCTCTTAAGGCTAGATAAGGCAACACAGTGTCAACTATAGATGCTTTCTAGTAGAATATTTAGGGTCATTTATACACACTGTCATATCATGTGCCAATAAACATACTTTGACTTCTCCCTTGGTATTTGTATCCATTTGTTCTCCTTCAGTTGCCTTATCAATCTAGCTAAGACAGCAGGTAGAGAGAGAGAGAGTGGTCAACCTTGTCTTGATCCTGATTTTGGTGGAATTGTTTTGAGTTTTTCTTCTTGTAAGATAGTGTTGGCTATAGGCTGTGGCAAATTGCCTTTATTGTATTGAGGTATGTCCCTTGTAGCCATAATATATCCAGGACTTTTGTCAAGATAGGATGTTGGATTTTGTCAAAGGCCTTTCTGTGTCTAATTAAATGAACATGTGTTTTCTTTCACGTTGTTTTTATGGTGGATTATATTTATCTATTAATGTATCTTGTACAATTCCTGCGTCTTTGGGAAGAAGCCTACTTGGTCATGGTGGATGATCTTTCTGATGTGTTCTTGGAGTCCATTTGCAAGAATTTTTGGGAGGACTTTTACATTTATATTCGTTAAGAAAATTGATCTGTAATTCTCTTCATGGGATTTTAATCTGGTTTAGTTACCAGAATAACTGTAAACTTGAAAAAAAAAGAACTTGGCTATGTTCCTTTTATTCTATTTTGTGAAATATTTGTAGAAGTATTGGGGTTAACCCTGCTTTCAAATTCTGATAAAATTCTGCACTAAAACCATCTGGATCTGGGTTTTTGTTTTTAATAGACTTTTAATTACTGTTTTTATTTTACCAATGTATATGTGTTTCTTTAAATTGTTTATCTGAAGTGATCGAATTTTTTTAGGTCATAAATATCAAGAAAATTACATTTGTTTTAGATTTTTCAATTCCTTGGAATGCAAGTCTTTAAAGTATATCCTTGTGATATTCAGGATTTTCATAGCATTTTTAATATACCTCCCATTTTATCTGTAATTCTGTTTACATGGATCTTTTTTATTCATATTTTAGTTAATTTGGCTAAATGCAGTTCAATGTTGTAAATTTTCTCCATGAACCAATTTTGTCTTTCATTGATTTCCTTATTGCTGTTTTTGTTGTTTTTATTTTATTAATTTCAGCCCCGATTTTGATTATTTTTTGAAGACCCAGATACAAGTCTGAGCACCTAAGAAAACCTGATTTTGATTCTTAAAAAAAAAAAAAAGTCGCCGGGCGGTGGTGGCGCACACCTTTAATCCCAGCACTTGGGAGGCAGAGGCAGGTGGATTTCTGAGTTCGAGGCCAGCCTGGTCTACGGAGTGAGTTCCAGGACAGCCAGGGGTACACAGAGAAAAAAAAAAAGTCAGAAATACACAGTAGGAAAAAATCCAGCATCTCAAAACAAATGGTGCTATTAAAACTGGATGGGTGGAAGCATGTAGAAGAATACAAATAAATCAGTAATTATCACCCTGCACAAATCTCAACTTCAAATGGATCAAAGACCTCAACCTAAGACCAGATACAGTGAATCTTATAGAATAGTAATAGAGAACTAGTTTTGAACTCAGTGTCATGGGAATTGACTTTCAGAAAAGAACCCAAATTGCACAGGCACTAGGAACAATAATTAACAAATAAGGCCTCATGAAACTGACACATTTTGGCAAAGAGCACAAAGAAGGTAAAGGGTACCATCATTTGGACAAGTTGAAAGCTAAAGAATGGTAAAAGATTTCTTACCAATTATACATCCAATAGAGGTCTACACACAGGCTATTTTTAAAAAATAAACTCAAAAAAATTAAACATAGAACAAATAACCCAATTCAAACATTGGATACAGAGCTAAGCAGGAGATTTACCAAAGAAGAAACATAAATGGTTGGAAAGCACGTGAAGCAGTATTCAATACTCTTAGTCATCAGAGAAATGCAAACCAAAAGTACAAAGAGATTTCATCTTATACCAATCAGAATGGCCATGATCAATCAAACAAATGACAGCTTATGATGGTAAGGATACATAGCAAAGGGAACATTTATAAATTGTGGGTAGGAGTGCAAGTTTCTATAGCCACTATAAAAATTCACGTGGTGATTTCTCAGAAAACATGGTAATTGATCTACCTCAAGTTCCAGCTTTACCACTCCTGGAAAATGCCCAAAGAAAACTTTTTTCTAGTATAATGACCATTGCTTAACCATGTTCTTTGCTGTTCTATTCATAATAGCCAGAAATTGGAAACAACCTAGATCTCTGTCAATGGTTGAATGAATAAAGAAAATATGTTACATTTACACAATGGAATGTTACTCAGTCTTTACAGAATGAAATTTGCAGGCAAATGGATGGAACTAGAAAAAAATAATCCTCTATGAAGTAACTCAGACCAAGAAAGGCAAATGTTAAGTCATTGATAGACATGCTATAATTCATATAATGACAATGGTTAGAAGGTAAGGGACTAAGGTAGATATATAGTTCTACTTAGAAAGAGGAAATAGAGTAAATAATTATAAATGGTCAGAGGTTGAATGGGGGGAACTAGACAGGCATGGGAGGTAACCTGGGGCCAACAGAAGGAATACAGAGAGGGTCAGCTAAAATTAAGGTTCATTTGAGAGGCTATGTGCAAATCTAATACAGAAACTTCCAGTAATAGATGAAGGTGATATAATGAAATGAGTCAATAATAGGGAAGACAGAACCATTTGGACATCTCTCATCACCCAATTAACTTTTTAAGGCTGTGAAAGGATTATATCTAATTGAATTATTATCCTGAGGGAACCTATGGGAACCCCCTGAACCAACCTAGGCTATTGCCAAGGTTAATGGTGGTTCTTCACTGATTAAAAAAACAGAGGCTATTTCAGAAGACAACACCTACACAACTCATCAAACATGGAGAAGTTGAGCCAGGACCTACCTAGAGCTTTTGACCCTATTGAATAGATTTAATGGTACCCTGCATATTCCTAAAGGAGAAAAGTAAAAATACCAACCCAGCTACAAGCACTTCAATTTAAAAAGTAACCTGCCTTTGAGGTTTCCTAGTGGCACAAAGCATGTCAGAGTAGCCAGCCAATATCTGATTAGATTTAAGGCTCACACCATGAAATGCAACCTATACTGAACACTGGTCAGGTAGTCAAAAACCTGAGACTAGATAGGGCTTGGACCTAGAAGAATATCAAATAATACTTACTACTCTGAAAAAGTAATGCAATAATAAAATGACTCCTACAGACATTCTGCTTTACTTACAGATGAGGTCTTGCTTAGCCATCATCAGAGATGCTTCTACCTGTAATAGATTGAAACAAATACAGACAACCACTACTAGACAATATGCAGCAGATCATTTTGTGACTCTGTGCACACACTGACATTAGAATATGGGTGTTACAAAATAAAACTCAAGACAGAAAGGGGGTTTTAAATAACCTGAGAAGTCACAGCACCTGCAGGATAGAAAGTTAACTGATACAGACCACAGAGTCAAAAGTGGGGAGGAAGAATCATGGCTACTCTATCTGAGTCAAAGGATTTTGACTCAGGTTCAGTAAACAAAGTGAATGTCATTATATTTCATTCATTTGGCCCTGTCTAGGTGGTGCCACAGTGTTCCAGCTCAACACCTGCAAATTTGGATTGCCTTCTGAAAACGATATTGCAATCCTAAGTTTAAAAACTCAGAACATTCTTCAATCAATTGTAAAAAAAAAAAAAAAAGCAATATTTTGCTAAATTTCATTTTAGTAAAATTCATTTGGTAAATTTCATAATTTTATCATCCATTAAAGATGAAAGCAATGTTTACCCTGACTAGTTGGAAGTGCTGATTTACTTTTACATAAAGAATTATATCGTGAGTAACTGTTTGATGCTGCAGAGTGTAGAGCAATGTTATTTATAGTTGACCAATATTTTTATTTTATTCTAATCAATGCTGAGAATAATGCTTCACATAAATACATCGTTAACAATAGTAGAGTATATCTGACCCATTTCATAAATTGTTGAGAAATATATCACAATCCTAAAATAAAATATATCGAGTAATATTTTTAGAATTCAAATCAACACTTCAAAAGGACAATGTTTGCATTCTAGCAAAATACATCTTAACAATACTCTAATTTGAAGCATACACGTGGAAGACCAACAGGAAGAAACCAATACAAATCTCTTAATCTTGAAATTTTGTGTGAGACGTTGAGACTAAACCAGATTCAGTGGCTCACACCTGCAATGCAGGACATAGAATGCTGTGACAAGGGAGCACAGTAAATCTGGGGTTAATCTGGATTGCAGGGACCTTCTCTCAGAAAACAAATAAGTAAAAATATAAAGGAGTAGATTCTCAGGCAGACACATAGATAAACATAGATAGACTGACAGAAAGTTTTTCTTTTTGTTTGTTTATTTTGTTTTGTTTTAAAAGAGACATTTAACTGGCCTGCTTGGTTCTTTGATCCATGTCAGTCATCATCGAGACCTCCCAAGCTTGAGAACTAAACTGTCATTTGACCTGGAAGAAGGCATTTTGAGCTTCCTAAAACCCTTCACTGTCTAAATATTTTTGAAGTATGGTCTAAAACAGAAGACAATCATTGCTTAATTCACATTCCTCAGTGAAAGATGAGAAACTTATAATCATCACCCAGGAGATAGTAAGTCATGATTTTTCCATATAAAGAGAGAATTAAAACCTGGGTCTGAAGATAGACTAGAAGAAAAATGCTAAATATTATATTTACCATGAAATAGTATTTTAACCAGATAGGCAAGCATGAAAGATGTCCTAAAAAACTGTAAGAGTCCTAAGATAGATATGTAGAGTGTTAAACCAATAGCACACTGTACTTTAGAGTACTGTGCGCATATTCTTGCTAATTTCTGATATGCTGTGTTCACTGAGAACCCTGAGGAAGCTGACTGACTCTGACTCTCAGAACTCACTATATATACCCATGGAGCTAGCTGCCTGCCCTAAGCAGTCATACCTTTCTTAGTTTTAAAACATGAATCAGTTTCTACTACCCCAACCCCAACATTATCTTCAGGTTCAAACATCTTATTAATCTATGCAATCCTTTTTTATGTCACAAGCATATTTCTAACATACAAAATGTTATAATATCATGATCTCACCACTCATTCATGTAGAAAATGTATATTTAATATAAAGTTTAGCTCAAATATGTTGCAATACTTATCTATCTTTTATTTCTTGCCTGGGAACCTAATCAACATTCTTCTCGAAAATGAAAATATAAAAATAATAAGTTAATCAATTAAAGTTGCTTTGTTCACTTGTCTTTGAATGTGACACAGATTCCTATTTTTGCTCAGTCTGCCAACTAGTTACTTTGTCAAGAGAAAGAAATGATAATACGGGAAGCAAAGTATTACAGGAATCACTGGAATAATGAGTCTTTTTTTTTTTTGATCCCATAATTTATAAATTTCAACATTTTTTCATTTCAACAGCTAGAATATTTTAAAGCTAATCTACCTTATCTGCAATAATCATGCCTTGTTTTCCTTATGAATGAAAATCAGGCTTAAGTCCTTTTATCAGAGGCTTGATTCCAGTAAATGCAGTTATGTTACTCACTTTATATTATACACTAAAAAGATGTTTCCAAAAACTGAGTTGATGATTGAATTAAATGTACATCCAAACAACTATACTTGGGGAGGGGCTTGGTTTGATTTCTGTGTTTTTTTGTTTGTTTGTTTCATTTGTTCATTTGTTTTCAGTCTCAGGCTGGCCTTGCACTTTCTATAGCCTTCCTACCTCATCCTTCCCAGTGCAGCTATTACAGCCATGTGTCACCATGCCTGGTCAACTATGTCTAATTTTAAGTGAGGGGCTTTATTTCACTTTTATTAGAAGAGTTTTGTTTTGCACAAAACAAGAATGATTTGCTTATGAAGCTGATACTATAAGAATGTGATCATGGGCAATGAACGAACCAAGAAGACCCTGCTGTAATTCATCCTTGAATTGTGCTCCCGTGTAACTACTGGTCATCATTTGGATCTCCTCTACACTGATAACAGAGGAAACATTCTTCACTTTCATGAGCCAAAGAGGAAATGGTATTCTTTTTATTTCCAGAAGGTACCAGCTAAATGTGTATTTTTTATGTCCCCATTCCTCATATGTTGAGTGCAATCTCCCCCTGAATGTATGTTAGAATTGAGGTACATTAGCAGCTCCAGGGAGGGGCCCATTTTCCAATGGTAATCATTAAACATTCCAGCTACTTTTTAACACACAGAGGCAAGAAAACACAAATCTGTATGCCCCAGGGTCCCTTTATCTTAGGACTTTAAAGGTAATTTTGATTCTTGCAATAGAATCAGACTCATCAGGAGGAACAATGCATATTCTCCTTATGTTGCATAGATTGCCCACATGAGTTTGAGGTTCCTCAGTCATGGTTAACTGATGCAGTGAGGAGCTCCAAATCTCATTAAGACCTGCTACATTTCTGAAAGTCCCAGTGGTGGCTCCCTCTTCTGAAGATTTGGAGCAAAAGTTATCTGTATACAAACAGGCTTCCAAAGTTGATCATAGAGTCAACCCAGTTGCACTTCTGGGTTCTTTCCTGATATTATGCAAATTCACAGGCAGCCACAAGACCATCTGAGATAAATAAAAAGTGCTTTAGCATGAAGAAATTGCTAATGTACATAAACTTAAGAACAGTAAAATAATAGCAAAGCCAGGCAAAGAAACTTGCATCAAAGTAAAAGGTTTTCATAAACAAAAAGAAAAGTCAGCAAACTCAAAAGTTAAAATATATATAAAATAGGATATTATATTTGCAAACTGTATTTGATAGGAGGTTAATATCTAAAACATATTTTAAGATCTCAAACAACTCAGTATAAAATAATAAATAATCCAATTAAAAAACAATGTGTCTTCATAACTTACCAAAACAATTTCCAAATAGCTAAGAGGCATATAAAACAAGCTGAACCTTACTAAACATCCTGACAAGGAAATTAGTGAATAATTAGATAGCTGTTCCTTAGATCTGTTTCAAAATGGTATCTTTAATGGGAGTGTGTGTGCTATTCCCACCCCCAAGGTCTCAACCATAAACCAGTGACTGATTTCACCAACATTCAGCAGGAGAAACAGTTAGTTAATAGGCTTCCTTCCAGAGTGTGAATGGGTGAATGGGGGTTAAGGGTCAGTATCTCTCTCTCTCTCTCTCTCTCTCTCTCTCTCTCTCTCTCTCTCTCTCTCTCTCTCTCTCTCTCTCTCTCTTCACTTTACACCCTGATGGCTGACACTTGTCCAAATCCTCCACTCACACAGTTCCTCCTCCATCTATCCCTCCTCTTCTCTTCTGAGAGGGTAGTGCTCTGTCCTGCCCAGGCTATTGGATCCCCACCTCTGGCACATCAAGTTGCTGAAAGGCTAGGTGCATCCTCTCCTACTGAGGCCAAACAAGGCATCTCAGTTAGGGGAACTGGATCCATAGGCAACAGCTTTAAGAACAGCCTCTACTCCAGTTGTTAGGGAATCCACATAAAGACCAAGCTGCACAGTTGTTATGTATGTGTGGTGGTGGGAAGGGTGGTTAAATCCAGTCTGTATTTGCTCTTCAGTTGGTGGTTCAGTCTCTGAGAGCCCCCAAGGACATCTCTACTGGTTAGTTGACTCTGCTGGTATTTCTATGAGGTTCCTATTTCCTCTAGGACCCTAGATTCCCTAACTCTTCCATAAGACCCCCACTCCATCCATTGCTTGCCTGTGGGCCTTTGCATTTGTTTCAGTCAGCTGCTGGGTAAAGCCTTTCAGAGGAGAGTTATGTTAGGGTCCTTTCTTCAAGCATAACAGAGTATCATTAATAGTGTCTTTGATTCACGCTTGCCCATAGAATGGGTTTCAAGTTGGCCCAGTTATTGATTAGACATTCTCTCAGTCTCTGTTCCATCTTTTAACCTGGATTTCTTGTAGACAAGAAATTTGGCATGAAAACTTTTGTGGGTGAGTTGGTATTCTTATGTCCCCATTGAAGTTCCTGCCTGTCTATAGGAGGTGGCCATTTCAGGCTCCATATCTCCACTGATAGGACTCTCAGCTAAAATTACCTCCATAGATTCCTAGAACTCTTCCCAATCCCAGGTTTCTAGCATGTGTCTCCCCTCCCCCCCACTGCCAGCTGTAGATTTCTATTCATTTTCCTGGCTCACTGACCCTCTCTCCTGTCTCTCCTCATTTCCTCCCCATTCCCTCTCCAATCCAGTTCCCTCCTTCCATCTACTTCCTATGACTATTTTATTTTCCCTTCTAAGTGAGATTCAATCATCTTCCCTTGTTCCTTCCTTCTTTTTAGCTTCTTTGAGTCTGTGGAGGTAGCATGGTTATCCTGTACTTTATGGATAATATCCACTAATAAGTGAGTATATATCATGCATGACCTTTTGGGTGTGGGTTACTTCACTCAGGATATTTTCTAGTTCCAATCATTTGTCTGCAATATTCATGATGTCTTTGTTTCACGGTGCTAAACGAAATAAGCCAAAGAGAAGAAGGCAAACACAATAGGAACCAATTTATTTGTGCACTCATTAAAAGTCAAAGCCACAGAAACAGACTTGAAAGATCATTCCCAGAAGTTGGGAGGTGGTAAGGCTGGTCAAAGGACATAATGAACAGCATGGTTGTTGTTGTTGATGATGATGATGATAATAATAATAGTAATAATAATTTATGCATTTAAATTTTTCTTAAAAAGAAAGTATTCTCAGCAAACAAGAAAAAATAACTGCATAAGGTTAGAAATGTACTCTTTAATTGGTTTCTAGTAATAATATCACACTGTAAGAATATACCTATCACCATGTTGAAGAGCTTAAATAGTAAGTCTATAATAAAAGGCAAACACTAAATACATTGTGAAACAGACTAGAGAGAAGATGGATGTGAACATTTGAACCTATTAGGGCATTTTTGCTATCAAATCTAAAATTTTTGCAATAAAGTATTTTAAAATAAAACAAATCTTTTCTGATAGTGAATCTATAAAGTTACTGTACATAAAAATTTTTGTTTTCTTATTTTAATATATTTTCACCTGTTTTAATACCATACATTTTTCTCTAAGATAAAGTCTCCTTGTATAGGACAGGGAAGCCATGAGAAATGTACAATTGAGTCTTTCGAGCTTTGGACTAAAGGTGTGTGCCGACACATGTTTAGCTTTATGTTTTTAAAGTCCAAAAAGAATCCATCCGATGTAACTTCATTTGTCATATATATTAACTCTCCATGCATTGAAATACTCAAGTGGGAAACTCATAAATTCATCACATTGATCCCCTAAGCAAACTGATGTTTAAAATAATTCACTAGATTTCTTAACTGTTAAATTGCTTCATACATCCATAATCCCTTATCTGAAAAACTGTGGTTTGCATAAATGGTTATAACATGCAAATAATGATTTCTGATAAACCATTGTTGCCATATCCTTGCACAGATTTGTCTCTCAGGCTAGTCCCCTTCCTGTCTCAGTGCCTTCATCCCCGACATTATTGTTTACATGACTGTTTAATTAAACCAATTATCACAAAGTGATCCCAATTTCTTCATTAAATTTCTTTCCTTTACTTAGTAGTGCTCAGAATTTACATCCGCTCGACAATTAGAGCTTCAAAACAGTTACTAAAGCCTTTTATATCTGGGTTTCATTAGTTCATATTAAACGATTCATTGGCTTGGTTTTCACTTCAGTGAACCCTCTCATAAAATCTGCTTCGACATCTTGGTGATATAGCATGTGAAAGGAAATGAATTAATACATCAGCAAAAACACTGCCAAGATTACTATCTTAACACATTTTACTATCTCATGGATAAACTTGTCATTCAGGAGAGAGCTATATCATGATGAAAGAGTGAGAAGTCTAAGCAGCTCTAAGGTTGAAGGGATGAAATGAACAAGGCTCTGCTTTCGTTTATGGAAGCAGGTGTGTAGTCAGCAAGTCTCTCCGGAGAGGCATTATTCAGCGAGCTGTTTCCCAGGATTCTACAAGTTCCCATTAATGCCTCTGCAATTAAGGGTTTTATGGCATTTTACTATTTGAAGTCATAATTTTAGACTGGTACATTGATTGCATGCATCTGTGAAAGAGAGCAAGACTGAAAGATATTTGACTTGTGCAAAACACGAAGGGCAAATTCAGCTTTCATGTGGAATGAGATGATGGCATATAATGCATACACTTTGCCTGTCAAGCACATAAATGTACATGTATGTAATGTGCAAGAATACCTCAAAGTACAAACATAAACAACTAAAATACTTAATAACTTGAAGAGACATTTTATAAGGTTTATTCATAAAATTTAAATAATGTACCAAAAAGTTAATGAAGAGATATGCAGATATGTCTATATGCAAAGAACACCACTTATAAATGAGGAAAAAATTATATATACATATATAATTTTAAAGGTAATTTAAATGGTTTTATTAATTGTTGGCCATAAGCAACAGTACACTGAGGGCTATAGACTTAAAGAAACGGTCCTCAAACTCAGAATTCGAAAAGCCAGCTATACCCATATCCCTCTAAATTAAAAAAAATAAACTAAAATTCTGCTTTGGGATAACTATGTCTCCAAGTTATCAAAATATATATAGCTAGCCAAATTTACATGCCCTAAGAGATAAATGTGTCTCTTTACAAACTTGAAAATACTATGAACATTTATAAAAGTACAGATAGGATGCTAGGGGCTGCATCCACTCCCCCAAAGGAAATTGCTTTCATGTTTTCTGATCAAGAGCAAAGAGTGGCTTGTCTGTCTGTAAACTGAATTTGGCACAAGAACAAAACTAAAAGATAAAATTTCCTTTTACAGTGATATGAAGTCACATTTTCCTCCCAGCAATGAAGAAGAAAATGTATGGTCTGATGTGCATTGGAATTGAGGCATCCCTTTTGTTCAAAAGTTGAAAGTCATTTAGCCTGGCTAATATTTTGAAAATGTAAGATTTTTAATGGAAAAGATGCTTGTCTGTTTACAGATATTTTACCCCTAAATGTAACTTGTTCAGTGGGCATTTGGATGTCACCTCTTTTTACAGCACTACTCTTTATGTTCACATCAGAAATGTGCAGGGTTGTGCTGTACTGTTTTCTAGGTGTTCCATCTCTGTAGTCTTTCATTAATATCCCATTGACTCCTATTCTGCCTCAAACTTCCCTAGACATTTTGGTCCCAATGAAACATCTCCAGTCTTACCTACTCTCATAAGTTCACATTTATGTACTTATCAAGCGGATGCTTTAATTTTGTGTTTGTAATTCTTTAAATTAGAATTGTGTTGTAGGTCCTTAAAGGCTCCAAATATAAGATAATTCTTTGTAGATATATATTTATTTCTTTTTCTGTTTGGGTTACTTGTTTACTTGGTTGGCTGATTTTTATTTTTATTTTTGTTTCATTTTTTAAAACCTAGGTTTTTGAATTCTTCATATATTTTTATATTAGCCTTTATTGAATGCCATAGTTGGTAAAAAATTTTTTTTTCATTTTGTTGTCCAAATGATGGTGTGCTTTGCCATACAGAAGATTATCAGTTTCATGAGGTAGCATTTATTAGTTCTTGACCTTGGTACCTGTGCTACAGATCTTCTCTTAAGAAAATCTTTTCCTGTGCCAATTAGTTCAATATTTTATTCCCCACTTACCCTTATATCAGATACAAGGCATCTGGTTATATGTTGAGGTCTTTGATCCATTTTAGAGTTAAGTTTTGTTCAGGATAAAAATTAAGTATTCATCTACATGCACCCATCCAGTTTGTCCAGCACCATTTGCTGAAGATGTCTTCTTTGCCAGTGTGTATTCCCCTCTTTTTATTTAAAAAATCAGGTTTCTAAAGGTTTGCAAACTTATTTCTGGGTCTTCAATTATATTTCATCTATCAGTATGTTTGTTTCTTGTCCCAATACCATAATATTTTGTGACGATGGCTCTGTAGTACAGTTTGAGGTTGTGAATGGTGATACTACCAGCAGCTCATTTATCATTCAGAAGTGCTTTTAGTTACCCTGGAATTATTTTCTTTCCCATGAAGCTGAAAATCTTTATGTAAAGTACTATGAAAAACTGTGTTGTAATTTTCATAGGACTTGCATTAAGTTTATAAGTTGCTTTAGATATTCTACCCATTTTTTTACTGTATTAATCTATTAGACCCATTTGAAGGGGGGATCTTCCCATCTTCTGATATCTTTTTCAATTTTTTTTTCCCATGAGACTCGGGAGGAGACTCGGGATTTGAACAGGCAGACAGAGAGAAAGAGAGAGCAGAGGGCCTGAGCCCTCTGCAGGCGGCCGCCTTAGCTGCTGTGCCACCGCGGGTTCACTCTTTTTCAATTTTTTTCATTGTCAGTTTTTTTTTTTTTTAATCATATAAGTCTTTAACGTGCTTAATTAGAGTAACCCCAGGATATTTTGAATTCTGTGGCTATTGTAAGAGGCGTTGTTTCCCTGATTTCTTTCTCAGTATTTATGTCGTTTGTACATAGCAACACTAATGATTTTTACATGTTATTTGTTTATCTTTCTACTTTGCCAAATGTGCTTAGCTTTAGGAAGAGGTTCCTGGTGGAAATTTAAGATACCTATGTATACTATCACAGAATCTAGCAGGAAAGACACTTTGACTCCTTCCACCCTTATGTGTATCCCTCAGATCTCCATCAATCCTCCTATTGTTCTAGCTAAGACTTAAAGTACTATATTGATTAGGTATGTAGAGAGTGGATAGCCGTGTCTTATTTCTGCTTTCTGTGGAAACATCTGCTGGACAATTTTATGTCAACTTGACACAGGGAAAGCCATCTGAGAGGAAGGAATCCCGGTTATGGAAATGCTTTTATAAGATCAGGCTGTAGGCAAGCTTTTGGAGCATTTTTTAAATTAGCAATTGATGGGGAGGGTTCAGTTCATTGCATATGGTATCATCCTTGACTTGTAGTCCTTGAGGACTATATGAAAGTAGGTTGAGAAAGCTTTGAGGCTCAAGCCATTAAGACGAACACTTCTATGGCCTCTTCATTAGCTCCTGCATCCATCCGGGTTCCTGCTCTGTTTAACTTCCTATCCTGTCTTCCCTTAATAACGAACACTGATAGAAAAGCATAAGCTAAACAAGCCCATTCCTACCCAGCTTGCTTTGCTTATGGTGTTTCATCATAATAGTAAATCTAACTAAGATAAAATACTTTGAGTTTCCCTTCATTTAAATTGATTTTGGCTCTGGGCTTACTGTTGTCTTTATTATGTTGAGGTATAACCCTTTTATCCTTAATATCTCTAAGACGGTTATCATGATGGAGTGTTGGATTTTGTCCAAGGACACTTCTGCATCTAATGAACATGTGGTTTTTGTCTTTTAGTCTTTTTATTATGGTGGATTTCATTTAATGATATATGTGAATGTTGAACTATCCCTGTATCTCTGGAATGAAGCTTATGTGGTATCACTTTGATGTGTTCTTGGATTCAGTTTGCAAGTATTTTATCGAGAATTTTTGCAAATATTTATTAAGGGAAATTGGTCTGTAATTCTTTCTTTGTTGGGTCTTTATGTGGCTTTTGTAACATAGTAACTGTGGCCTTGTAAATTTGACAATGTTACCTCTGTATTCTCTGGAATTATTTGAGCACTTTTAGAATTAACTCTTATTTGAAGGTCAGTTAAAATTCTAAGCTAAAACCATCTGTCACTGGACTTTTTGTTGTTGGTGGTAGACTTTTAATTAGTGTTTCTATACATGTATTCTTACTCCATTCAGTGGAAAAAATATCAATTTGGGATAAGACAGAAAAGAGAGGTAAACCTATAAAGCTAGTGAGAATTAAATATGAGGGTGTATACAGGAATGTAATTTTGAACTATGTGAAAGAAACACAAAGAAAGTGTACTTGGAAGCAAGTCATTCTTCAACAGAGATTTGTATTCACTCCAACTAAGCCAATGTGAAATCTCTTCTGAGCCTTCTTGGGAAATTTGCTTACCTAACAATAGTAGGTCAGAAGTAGAACTCCTATTTATTTAACTAAGATGCATAGCCTCTTCAATTCTTATTTTGTTATTCTGACTCATAAGATGATAGTCTTGGGAAGTTGGACCTCTGGCAAATGATTAACTAACATGATCCTCATGAGTGGGATCAATGCTTAAGTCCTATATATGCTCCTTCTCCATTCTACCATGTGTCAACATAGGTAAGAGACATGACCAATAGCCTAGAATGTGTCCTATTGTCTCTAGTTAACAGAATATCTGTTGCCATCCTAAAGTTAGATATACACCACAAAAGTTGTGAGAATGAATGCTTGCTATTAAAAGTGCCATATCATTATGATGTCATATCATAGCACTGTGCATGAACTAGGATGGTGGTTGGTCTGTTGGCACCTTGCTGGCAATGGGGAAAATGACTTTATCTCCAAAGGAATGAATGATAGAGACTAAGTTCACTCATATATCTTTCCCTTAGGAGGAAACCTGGATGGCCCATTTTCAGAGCCATGAGATTTGGCAGTTTCCATGATGTGTCCACTCTTCTCTAAACTCAGCCTAGGCAGCTCCTTATCTTGAAGTACCCACGGATCCTATCATTTTAACCTTATAGTTAGTTAGATAACACTTATGCTACATAGCAGTCTACTCCCAGACTAAAAGCTCTTTTAGGTTATAGGTTAATATTTTTGATTCTCTCTTTGTTTAATTTTTAATATATGTTACCTATTTTGTAGAATAGGGACACAAACATGCCGCATTGCTCATATGGGTCCTTGGGCTAAAAATTAGGTCTTCAAGCTTGATGGCCATTCCTTTACCCATAAAGCCATTTCACACACCCTTTTTTCCTTCTCTTCTAATCAGTATATTACATTTTGAAATGTCCCTGTGAGCTAATCAAGCATGAAAAAAAATTTCTGAGCAATGGAAACATGGCCTGTTTATCTATTAATAGATAGAATTCTACTTTAAAATTTGGGGGGGGGTTAAAAACCATAGAAATTTATTATGATTCTCTAGGCTGGTACATAACTTCCCTTTAAGTTCTCTTCTTTATGTGAGTCAGAAAGGTCCCCAAGTAGACCATTTAAAGTACTTCATTTACTTTGTTGATCACTGACTATCTGAAAAAAAAATTTTTTCTCCTTCCTTATGACCCTTCCAAATGCTTGCTTAGCCTACGTTTATATCATGGTATCTAGGATCTAAGCATAGATTAATATCTGATGATGATATGTCATTGGTCAAAGCTGAACAATGAGCATGCCCATATCAGATGTAGGGTTGAATGCATGTACATGGGCGTGACCTTGAAGAAGTGTGTTTCAGAAGAATTGGGTTAGTACCGAGTTCTGTCTCCAGCACACTAGACTGCTGTTCACTAGAGTTAATATCCTGTCATAACAGGAAGACTACTATAAAGGAATGAGAATAAAGTTGTAAGATTTTTAAATTATTTTTAATGTTCACTTCCCATTCTATCTCTTCTGTACAGTACTTCCCAAATACCTTTCTTAAAATCCTTTCCATGCCTCCTATCTTTAAGTTGATAGCGTCTTTGACATTGATTATATGTATTCTATACATGTGTGTCTGTGTCAAGAAATATATTTAACTTCAACTTGATAACTTTGTTTTTTGTTTTTGTGTGAATGGGTTTTTAATTATTCTAATTATTTGTTTATTTGTTTATATATTTATTTACTTTGATTTTAGGATGTTTACTCTGCAGTGGACACTCAATAAGAATAAGATTTCAAGAAGAAAACATTTTAGAAGATATCTCCTTGAAAACTACTACGTTTTAAATTATATTACCATTTTATATACGTTTATAGACCATTTTTTGAACTATCAGTCAAGAAGATTTTAATCAATTAATACTGACTTAAGTTGTCTAGGATAAGCATACACTGTGTTAAATACACATACATAAACACACACACACACGTAAGCAGGTGTTTGTGCACAGGCATCTGCAAACACATATATTTTGCATAAATATTGTTCTAGGGAAGTTAATGATATATTCACAACCATCATTTAGGTAAATATTGATGAAATATGTAATAACTAAAAAATATATTTTAAAAATCATGTTATAATTAAAAGAAATACTAGAAATTGCAAAAGGCAGCAGGGATGGCTCAGCAGTTAAAACACGTACTGATTTTCAGAGTAATAAGTTTATTTCCCAGTACTTTACATCTGGCAGCTCACAAATATTTGTAGCCCCAATTCCAGGCATCTGATGCCTCTGATTTCCATAGGCACCTGAGCTTGCAAGCACACATGCATAAAAATAGATATTCTTAACAGTAATAAAAATAATTATTTCTTTTTTACAGAAAAGAAAATATAAGAAAGATACTAGAACAGACATTTAAAAACTTGTGGGTAAATTCTCATTTTTTCCTAAGGAGCACTGAGTCATATACAGACAGCCATCACACAGTGAACGAAAATATGGACTACATTGTGACAAAATTTTGACAAATCATTGAAGTAGTCAAAATCTGCAGTGTTAAGTACAGGAAAGTAGAGCAGAGGGATTCTCTGTACCCTTAGGTGCTCAGATTTAATGATGAGGGCCCTTGGGCTATCTTCTGTATTTAGCATCATATGCTAAAGACAAAGGATCAGTTGATTTACATTTATCTTGAGTCACACCAAGCCAGTTTAATAGCTACAGTTCTCTGGAATTTCTTTGCCTTTTATTACTATGAAATGAAAAACACTTTTAGCTACAGAAGATTTAGCTCAGCATCTAGATTGATGTTTGATTCCTAGAATGTAGCAGCAACACTAGTTTGATAAACAAATGTCTTTAAACTGATCTTGTAATATAGTAGAGACAATATCTCTAAACATAAGATTCATGAGGGAAAAACAGACGAATACTGTCTATATTATTGGTAAGGATTCAGGTTGCTGAGGTATGAAAATATCTCACCCAATGTCAGCTGAAATGTTAGTAAGTATGGGTAAAAAGTAAGACTGAATCTAATTTTTCAGCAATTCTAAAAGATAATGTTTTCCTCAAATTCAGAAACCAGTCTTAATATCTATGGATGAAAAATTGATTGAAAATACTAACTTGGGAAGCATTAGAGCCCAGAGGTTGTGATATAATGTTATAATATTGACAATGAACTTGACTTTGTAAGTGATAAATTAGTGCAGAAAGTGAGTCAGAGGACTTCACTCATTATAACTTTTACACGAGCTATGGATTGGGTTTGTATGTAACCCCCATTGTTACTTATTGGATTTGTATATAAACCCTGTTGTTACTATGGAAACTAAACTGTATTATTCCTTCTCTGTACATAATAACTAGGTGGATGAAATATATTTTGCATAGAAAACACATATTTCTTCTTCTAAAATATTAGATTACTTATAACATTTTATATTTAAAGTATCTACTTCTAAGTCATTCATAAGGCATTGGGAACAACGTTCTAGAACATCACTGTGATGTATCCATACACTGTTTTTCTTTTGTATAACTCTAAGAATAACTCGAAGAATTTTCTGTAAGTCCTTCATGATTGAGTTAGGCAACAAAGCTTAATGGGCTACAAGTGTATACCAACTCTTCTAGTCTCACACCTGTAATATGCTAACTGATATTAATCAATTTTAAAACATGTATAATTTCAAAACATTTGCAATAGAAGTAGCACTTAGGATATCAGTAATAAATATTAAATATATATTTTTCTTAAGTTTTGTATCTAAACAAAATTTAAACAAAGAATTTGTTCTGATACCTAATAGGATTGTAAAATGGCTTAATTGAATATTTTTATATTTATCCTGTATTGATACCAGGCAATATAACAGTACTGTCTACATCATAGTAATATATAATAATCAAATTTAACACTACAATCATGCATACTATTAAGTCATAACTGCTGCTGGCATATTAAATATATTTCAAGATAATACATAATGGTGTATTCATCTATTGTAAATACACAAAACAAAGCATAGTATCCCTTATATAACTCTATACAAATCTTCTCAGGATGTACAAAAAGTCACCAAATATGTAATTACTTCCTTGATATATCTTTAAAAAGGCCCTTAATAACTTTACACAAGTCAGTATTAGAGTGTTTGTAAGACCAAGCTAAAACTCTCTGATAAACTAATCGGTTCACTCAGTATGCAACTTCAGCTCCAGCAGAACATATTTAAATATAATTAGATCCTCTTAACAGTATAATCCTCAAATAATCCTACAGTGTCATTCTTTTCAAATTGTTAAAGCATTTGAAAGATTAAATATTATAATGGATTACTTTCAAGTTTTGAATCTCAATTTTAGTATTAACACTTTATATATTATTGGCAAGCAAAACAAATGAAAATAAGCCATTCTTTATCAGAAAAAGGCAGTTATCAAGTAGGTAACTGGAGCTATACTGTAAAGATAACCGTTTGTAGGTCATAATTATCCTGTGATTTTATACACAACTATGTGTACTGAATGAAGATGAAATATTTGTAATTTGTCAATATTTGTGAATATATGTATTAGTGAATTTTTTCCAGTTGAGTTTCCTGTCAGTAATAATATCAATGAAAGTAAAGCTGCTTAAAATATCAGTTTTAGACATAATTAAATAATTATGTCTAATACTAATTAAATTATTAAAATAAATTTAAAAAATAAAATAAACTATCTTAGTTAGTTATCTCTATCTCTATCTTAGTTATGTTAGTTTTTCTCCTATGGATAATTAAAAATCGTGGACATGTTCAGAAGACAATATCTGAAGACTACGGTGATCAGAAGGAAAACTTGTATTTGATGACGAGCATAACTATTCATCATTGGTACCTAGATGATTCTTCTGTTTCTCATACATTGCGCAGTAGGTTCTGGAGACACTAGACACTGAAATGTCTGTAGGTGTGAGCAAAACAGACTTGCAAAAAGACCTTCTTCTATCATGTAACTAGGAAAAGATTGTTCTAAAAAAATAAACACTTTCCTTACCAACACCCTACAATAAAATGGCTTTAACATTGCACCACTACCATTTCCTCTCCTCTAAACCCCAAAGGCATTATGCTAGACCAGATGGAGCACCTGGCTTCCATTACCAATGTGAGAAAAGGGAGAAAGGGGAACATTCTGTTTTACCAGGAGACTTGGTAAACAGTCTTGCCTTGAACCCTTACTCAGCCACTGCTGGATGCGTTCAATAATCCCAGCTAGGCTAGTATTGCTGAAGGGCCACTGGGGAAAGTGAATGTTTCTCTGTACAAGCACAAGAAATCTAAGAGATTCTATTCCTTCCATGTGGAATCATAAGAAACTGTTTGAGAATGGAGCCACTGAAGGTCATTCTTCAAACCTCTGTGTGCCTGGTTGCTTGATCATCCCACAGGAGAAACAGGTAACAGGATTGAGAGCTGAACTACGATGTAGGAAAGCCACCAGGTGCCTTAGGCTACATCACAAGGAAAGAATAGCAGGACCGTAGCATGAAGACTAAAAAGTACATTATCAAAAGTCACAAAAGAAGTCTGGAACCTGTAAGCTAATTCTGAACAATAATAAAATCAATAGCATAAAGAGGATACATACTCTCATAATATAATTTTAAAAAGTGCTTAGAATGGATTAAAACTCACTTTCATGTCATCAGGTAGGACAATTGTGTTGTAATGAGAAAATATGACTACTAGATACAAAACCCATAAAGAATTACCTGACAAGGACTTTCACAGACACATCTAGAAACATTGGAATGTGACGTTATAACTGCCTGTAACATAAGAGGAAAAATATAAAATTCAACAAAACAGAAAGAAAGGAGAAGAAAGAATCAAATGAAAATTATGCAATAACAAAGCAAACATAATAAATATCCCAATGGGTATAGTGGAAGAACAAAGATAAAAACAAAACAAAACAAAACGAAACAAACAAAAAAAACCCAATGACTATAAAAACCATTCAACAAAACCACCAATGAGAAAAGAGAAAAAATAGACTAATAGCAAACAGATCTTCAAGGACAAACACATTCATTTAGTATCATCTGCATGAGGAAAAATCAGAACAAAAGGTATTGACATGAAAAAGTATTTGATGAAGCAATGGCTCCATTTGGCAAGAAGAACAAATTCACATATTGAAGAATATTAATAAATACCAAACAATAAATTCATAGGAAACCTGCCCCAGGCAAACCACAACAAACATTTGAGAAACAGCAGACCATCTTGAAAATATTTAAAACAATCTGTCACTTCATGGTACAGATTAACATGTACCCTAACATTCTGCATACACCATAGATGGAGATATCTCCCCCCAAAAAATCCACAATCTAAGTATCTAAAGAAAATTATTCAGTTGTAAATTCTTATTGCCTCATGTTTTAATTCACAAGCATATTTTGTTTGTGACTACTGAATATTTGAAATGAACTGGTCTGAGTGCACATATATTTTAAGTAAAAGTTAAAGCACTCCTCATTGAAGAGCAAAAATAAATGTGCAAACTTTTTAATATTGTTGTTAATTTCATGTTGAGATGATAAAACCTTAGACATATCAAATATGTTCTTCAAAAGCTATTTCCCATATTTCTTGTACCTCTATATAATGTGTCTGCTAATGCATTTTCAGTAACATTTGTGGCTTGCATAATCTGTCCATTGGGGAGCACTGACCAAGGTTTTTTAATGCTCACGTATTTTAAAAATGAAAAAACTACTAGAAAATGACCTTTGTTGAGAAAAATTAAAACCAGTGATATAATTAAAAATTGATCTTTTCTTAAATTCTTTCTCACATTTAAACTATTACAAAATTTTAGCAATGCATTTTTAGAGGGGTATAGTAGGCAGATTGGTCATGATGCATGTGAAGAAGTCTATGTTACATGTTTAACTCAGATCAATGAGTGTGCTAAATACAAATATTGGTTGTTTGCTTCTTTATTTGCAATTTTCATTAAAATTGTTAGGGAAACCTGTAACAATATAAGACGATAAAGTAAATGATGTTATATTTATCTCATTTAAGGGTATGTAGCTGTTAAAATGTTTTCAGAAATGATGAACATAAAGAGTCCTTAAAATGAAGCAATTAAATAAAATTATATATGATCAAATAACAAAAAATAAAACTATGGTATTAAATATAAATATTGGTAGCCTTTTTAAAGCAGTTTATTAAAACACTGAAAAATAAATACTAGTTTAGAATTACTAAGGACAAAAACAGATGCTGTGCCCCAAAATAAAAGGTAAGACCATTATGTAGAGTTCAGAGAAAGAAAACATGACAAACACTTGTTCTCATTCCTCTTACCCACATTAAAAGACCTGCAGAAATGGAAATGGAGAGGAGCCTGAGAAAAAGACGGTCCAGTGTCAGGCCCAAAGTAGGATCCAGCTCAAAAGGAGGCCCCATGACTATTATTCTAGTTATGGAGCACTCACAAAAAGGGAACTGTCATGACTGCCCTCTGAAAGACCCAACAAGCAGCTGAAAGAGTCAGATGCAGATTATTTGCACCCAACCAATGGACAGAAGCTGCTGATCCCTGTGGTTGATATAGAAAAAACTGGAAGAAGCTAAGGAAGAGGGCAACCCTGTAGGTGGACCAGCAGTCCTAATTAACCTGGACCCCCAACAAGGCAGCATACACAAACTAATATGATGTCCCTAACACATATACAGCAGAGGACTAACAGATCTTGGTGAAGACAGAGAAGATGTACTTAACCCTCAAGAGACTGAAGGCCCCATGGAGTTTAGAGGTCTTGTAGGGTGTGGGGTGTGAAGGTGGGGACATTCTCATGGAAACAAGGAGGCTGAGCAGAGGTATGGGATGTGGAACAGTCGGAGGGTGAACTGGGAAGGAAATAAAATCTGAAGTATAAAAAAAAATAACAAAAGTATTGAGAGAGAGAAAGAGAGGGGGGTGTCATAGAGAATCAGAAAAGCATCTTGTGTGGAGTTGTTAGTATGTACTAGTGTGCAACACTTTATGATACTTCTCAAGGCAGAAAAATAGAAGGACATTGCCATCCTCTACCAGAAGAACCAGGACAAAGACACCACTCAGAACTCTTTATATGTGTCATTGGAAGATGGCATATCAGTGGATGTGTATCAAAATGTGCTTGAATGCTTGGATGAGTGACTCTGGGACATACTATTAACCTTCTCTGGCATCATTCTGTCCCAACATCATCAGGACAGAGATGGTGGAACTATTTCTAGGTGAGCATCTGTAGATCTGAAGTAAAAGAGAGTGATGATATCGTATGTTTACACTGAATCTTAATTGCCACAGAAGGCAAAGACATAACAACAGTGTTATGTATGGTTTGTATGGGGGATAGAACAAAGAGGAATAGAAATCAAGAGGATTATATCACCATTAGAACAAGGTAACCACAGAGGGAGAATTCCCTCATAGGGAAGGGAAGTGGAGAAAAGTTAGTTTAAAAATGTATTCTTGTTGTTTTGACATTTTTACCTCCCACCTCCCTGCAAATCTCTCACACTCAATGTCTACTTATTTTCACTTTGTGAGCCAATATGATTAAGCAAGACCATCTTTTAGTTTCATTACTATTTTTTATTATTTATTCATTTCTCATATAATATATCAAGACCTCAGTTTCCCCTTCTACTGCTCCTCACACTACTCCCTCACACTTCCTCTCTTCCCTTACATCAACTGAACACAGGATTCCAGTTCAAAGAGGTGCTATAAAACCAGGCACAAGCCCTCATATCAAGGCTGGGCAAGAGAGCCCAGTAGGAGGAAAGGAGCTCTGAGAATAGGGAGTAGGATTACCACAAATACACACAACCATAACATATATGCAGAGGACCTCCCATGGAGGGTAAGAGATTCCCACTTTAGTATCTGTGAGGTCCCAGGAGTCCTGCTTTGCTGATTCTCAACTCTGTATTGCATGAGTCACATGTCTATTGCCTTTTATCCTCCACCCACAATGGCCACTCTATTTAGTGATCAGAAGTGTTGATTGAAAAGAAGAAAGAATACACTGTCTCTGTCTTCAGGTACCAGAAGAGGGCACCAGATTCCATTACAGATGGCTGTGAGCCACTGTGTGGTTGTTGGGAACTGAACTTAGGACCTTTGGTAGAGCAGTCAGTGCTCTTAACTGCTGACCCATCTCTCTTAGGCTAGAAAAAAGAAATAATTTCAGACAGGAATCTAAACCTTAGGCTAGGATAGTGAAGTAGGCTCAGATATTTTGGTCATTCTGATAAGCCTTAGAAACAGTGATCACAGAACTGATCTTTTTTTTTTTTTTTTTTACCAAATCATAATTTTTATTTTTTAACACAGGAGTTATAAACACAAAATGTAGAATGTGGGGGAAGGGAGTGACACAGGAGCATAGGTGTTCAGGGAGAGTACAGATATCTTTCAGAACAGGGTATCAGCTGGGTAAAGTTTCAGGGGACAGGTCATTATGACTCTGCCTATGATTCACTTGTCCTTATCTAAGTTGGTACTATCTGCCAAGGCTGCCTATTTCCAAAGTCTATGACTACTCAGGCTGGAAAATTTTCACAAAAGCTGCCTGTTTACAATAGCTTATAGCCATCTGTTTTAGTGTTTTTCCACAGAGACCCAAGACTTTGTGAACTGATCTTAATACTTACATGTAACTACAGTGGTATAAAAGCAAAAAGGAGGAGGGGGGATGGGATAGGGAGGCTCTAGGGAAGGAAAATGTGGAAAGGGAATGACATCTGAAATGTAAATAAATAAAATATCCAATAAAAATAATTAAAAATAACAAAAAGAAAAAAGAAAAGAAGAAAGAGGAGCAACAAACAAGTTGAAGAAAACCTGAAAGAAACCATATCTCAAACTGCTCTAGGGTAGTCAAGAATAGTCAACAGCCTGGGAAATGGAGAACACCTAAGGGCTTTGAATGCAGTTAAAATGTTGAATATTACAGTAGAATGAAAATATTAATGACTGACTGGAGATTTGCTCATCCACACTTAGTTTGGTAAGCCTGGGGACTTGCCCTAAATTTCATTCTTGTGAAGAACTGGGACTAAAAACTAGTCAATAGAATAAATGCAAAGAGACAGAAAGAGACAAGAATAAATCTGCTTTGTGATTATGTCCCACAAGACAAGCTCCATCATATGGCAACTGTACTGGTAAGAAAAAGACACAGCGACAGCTCCTCACACTACGTAACATTTGAAGAGAAATAATAGGACTGCTACCATTTTCCATCTCCCTTTCTCTCATTTTGATTTTTTTTTTTGTAACATCTGTGAGATGTGCTTTAGTTATTAATCAAAGTAGGATTTTCAGATTCTACAATTTCTCAGGGATGGAGATGGTAATGCAAATTCATTTTCTTATTTAAATAAACAGATGACTTTCAGTAACTTCTTTTTAGAAAGTGTTTTCAATGGTAGAAAACCAGTGAGATGCTTATGAAAGTGATGGTTCAGTGTCAAACTTTCCAACACAAACATTAAGCATCATTTTCATATCATGTTTTTGAAGACATTTCAGTTTCAATAAACCAAGGATGAGTAATTCTGCATATGTGCTAATGGCACCTATATCTCAGTCACCGGGAAAGGGGACCAGTACATGCATGAACTTATCTTTCATGCTGCCTAGATTCTCTTGATGACTTTACACACAAGTGCACACATATACCACATTTTAAACCTTTCATCCATAACATCCTCACATACCTATTGAAATTTTCATCTAGGTCTAATCTAGAATTCATTTATTTTATCATCCACAAAACTTTTAACAATCAAATTTCCTGTAAGAAAACTCTACTGTTTTTACGGTTCTTTTATATGTTTGAGGACATTTCATCCTAGACAATCAAAATGACTTGATTCATAACCTTAGTTCCAATTTTCCTGTTTTGTGAAAATGCTCAGTCCTTTTCGGAAGCGTGTGGACATGTAATTAATCACTTGACTCCTTGAGAACACAAAGTGCTACATCAGACTGAAGAGAAGATTTTTTTTTCTTATTACAATTTTTCTTTCCCCAAAGTACAGAACTGGGTATAAATTTTAGTTAAAGGTAAAAATGTGTTAAATTGTATATAAATATTAAAAATAGATAAGCTGAGATGTTAGTGCCAATCATCTTGTGATGTAGGGAAAGATGGCTGCACAGCCAAACGTCACATGAGAGTGGAAACACAGATCAATTATCTCTTCGTGCTGCTTTCATGAATCAGATGGGATCTGCTACTTCAAGTGAAGAAATCACTAAAATTGGAAAATAATAAAAGTCAGTTATCATGAAAGCTGATTTTACATTGAAAAAATTAATACAATTATGCATGTGCATATGAGGTATGACTGCATGTTCATCGGACAGAGCCTGGAATGTAGTAGATTCTTTTGGTTTGGTTTTTTGTTGTTGTTGTGTTTAAATTTTTTGAGACAGGTTTTCTCTGTGTAACAGAGCCCCTGGCTGTTCTGGATTTGATTTGTAGACCATGCTGGTGTTAAACTCACAGAGATCCAACTGCTTCTCTTCCAAGTGCTGGGATTAAAGATATGTACCACCATGCCCAGCAGAGTGTAGGAGAGCCTTAACCTCTTTAAGAAGAACTCTCTCTTAAATGAGCACAGACCACATGGATATGGAAGGACAGTCGTTAAGTTATATGGCATTAACAATGACAGGACTGACTGGAATGGTTGATTCTCTTGATGACCATTAAAAACAATTATGTTGCCCCATTGTATCGAGGTGCCTAGGATAGAGCAAGAACTAATTGTGATGCTGAGGCTGTGCTGGCTTCTTGCAGGCTCACTCAATATCCATTTGCTTACTTCTCAGCTCCAGAAGCCAAGCTTGGCTCACAGTCCTTAGTATGTTTTCAAAGCTAGTGAGCAAGGACCTTGTTAACAGAAATAACTCACCTCTGTATTACACCAGGACATCTCACTGTTTGATAGTCAGATGGATTGCAGTTATATTGCATCTGTTATTTTAATTTTTTTTACTGTGTAATATAATGCATTTGACCATTCTGGAGACTAGACTGTAAAAGTCCTAATGGAAGAAGTTTTTTACCAAACACCTCAAACAAAGTTGGCATTAGCACAATAAAATATGATAAGACAGGAGTTTCATTTTCAGAGGTTAATTCTAAAATATGAATTCTACTACCAGAATTTTCTAATCTATTAAACTATAAAACTAACTTTGCATATGTCATTTTCTCTACAGTTATATTTTTTCTAAGTAAGACAATATCATGAATAAAAATATCTATACATGTTAGTAAGAACACTAAGTATATTTAAGGCCTAGCTAGTATTTATTTGATATTGTCTCCCAGTTGATTATGAGTAATATTAGTAATAGCCTAGACAGTCATGTAAATTGACAGGCCTATGTTTTCATAAGGATTTCATTTTCTCATTAAAAATTAGTCAGTGATATTATTATGTAAAAAGATTATCAATCAGCTGTCTGAAGGAAAAGTTAAAAGAATATAATCTTTGAGGCAAAATACTTAAAGAAAAAGAGAAGGGTGTATCTGTAGGATCTATCATTATTTTCCCAAGGATACCCTACAGATAAAAATGCAAATCAATTTTTCATAAAATTACCACTGATAACAACTATTATTTGCAAAACTATAAATCAATTGTTTCTAGAATTTGAAGAACAATCCCTGTTTTGCTTCTATTATTAAATACATATTCATGATCTCTTAGAACAGTTTTTTCTCTAACTTTCTCTGTTCATCAATTTATACTCATAGACAAGTCCCTCTTTAATTCAAAGAATATTCCATAATAAGCATGTCTATGAAATAAGTGAAAATAAATTGCACCATAGGACATTTTGTTATAGTGGGGAAAGTAAGAACTATGTCAAGCAACAGATATGCAGGCAGTGATATTGTAATATATCTTTACATCTTACACAATGGAATGAATTTAGACTTTAAGCAGATATTTTTATATTTACAGCATCAGTGAACCTAGAGTACTTTTTATTAAGTTAAATAAGCCAGATCCTGGAGCAAGAGAAATTTACATTATCTCACTCATATGCAAAACCTAAAACTACATAAAAACATAGAGGATAAAAGAGAGTAGTTGCTATGTCCAATTTTCTGAGGAACTGCCAGACTGACTTCCAGAGTGGTTGTACCAGCTGGCAACCCCACCAACAATGAAGGATTGTTCCTCTTTCTTCACATCCTTGCCAGCATCTACTATCACCTGAATTTTTGATCTTAGCCATTCTGACTGGTGTGAGGTGGTATCTCTGTGTTGTTTTGATTTGCATTTCCCTGATGACTAAGGATGTTGAGCATTTCTTAAGATGCTTCTCGGCCATTCGTGTTTCCTCAGTTGAGAATTCTTTGTTTAGCTCTGTACCCCATTTTTAATGAGGTTATTTTGTTGTTTGGCTTCTAATTTCTTGAGTTCTTTGTATATATTCGATATTAGCCCTCTATCGAATGTAGGATTGGTAATGATCTTTTCCCAATCTGTTGGTTGCCGTTTTGTCTTGTTGACAGTGTCCTTTGCCTTACAGAAGCTTTGCAATTTGATGAGGTCCCATTTGTCGATTCTTGATATTAGAGCATAAGCCATTGGTGTTCTGTTCAGGAACTTTTCCTCTGTGCCTAGGTATTCGAGGGTCTTCTCCACGTTCTCTTCTACTAGTTTCAGTGTATCTGGCTTTATGTGAAGGTTCTTTATCCACTTGGAGTTGAGCTTTGTACAAGGGGATAAGAATGGATTAATTTGCATTCTTCTACATGTTGACCTCCAGTTGAGCCACCAAACTTATAAAGCCTTTGATTAACATTTTTAAAAAAATTTATAAGTGCAAAAAGGAAAAGGGGGCATGGGGTAGGGGTTTTCTAAGGGGGGGGGGAATGGGAAAAGGGGATGGCATCTGAAGTGTAAATAAAATATCCAATAAAATGGGGAAAAAAAGAGAGTAGTTGCAACTAGAAGGACTGAGACAATGCCAGGCATGATGGGACACACTTAGTCCCAGCACTTGGGAGTCAGTGGCAGGAAGACCTCTGAGTTTGAGATCACAGGCCTATGAAAAGAGCAAAAAAGTGAACTAACCTTGACCTCTGGGCACTCTCATAGACTCAGCAACCAACCAAAGAACACACACACGCTAGAACAAGGCCCCAGTACATACATAGCAGATGTGCAGTTCAGTCTTCATGTAGGCCCCCAACAACTGGAGCAGAGGCCCTCGCTAAAGCTAGAGCTTATATGGCTTCCCTGTCTGACCTCAGTGGGAGAGATTGTGTCTAATCTGGCTGACTAATGATATATTCTTTGAAAGGAACAAGAAGTAAAAGAAAAAAAGGAATTAGATTAAAATATGTCATCCATAGGAACATAGCTTTACCTTGAAATAAGAAAAACAGAGTAGAGAAAAATTAATAGGCTAATGCTTACAGCATTGGGTATTTCAAAGCTCTGCTGTAAGTTTGTATAGCATACAGAGCTGACTAGATCTATTACAAAGGAACACAGGTAGGAAAGTACCAGATATGGGGGAAAACATCACTCATTTATTAAGCCTGCAAGCACCTTTGTAATTCTTAGATAAATGTCTGTAGTAGAACTGGGCTGTTCAATATGCTAGCCATCAGTCCAAAAAGAAATATAAGAAATACATTTAATAAATAAGTATAATAAAGAAAATGTTTGTAGCTTTAGCTGCATTTCATGAGCTAAATAGCCACATATTACTTTGGTCTCCATTACAAAGGTCAACACTCGGTGTGGTCCATTTGTTGGCTTGATACATGTTTACATTCTGAACCCAGGATGCAGATCATCTGAGATATATTAAAGGTAATACATGTAAGTAAATGGTGATAGAAAAACCTGTGATAGGGCATCAATGGGAGGAGAGGCCCTTGGTCCTGTGAAGGCTTGATGCCCCAATGTAGGAGAATTTGAGGGCAGGGAGATGGGAGTGGTCGAATAGTTGAGTGGGTGAATGGGTGAGTGGGTGAGTGGGTAGGTGGGTGGGTGAGGTGGGGAAACACCCTTATAGAAGGAGGGGAGAGGGAGAATAGAATAGGAGTCTCCAGGGGAGAGAGGGTAACCAGAAAAGGGGATAACATTTGCAATATCCAATAAAGAATATCCAATAAAAAAAAAAAGTAAAAGAAAAGAAAAACCTGTGATGGACTTTCAGAAACGAAAAAGCCATGTAAGGAAGATCCTAAGCCAGTATCAAGTCTGAAGGACTCAGATAAGTAGATAAAATTAAGTGCCTTTGCAAAATCCATTCTAAAAATTAAACAAAATAGTTTGATGTCTGCTTTGTATTCAGACGTTTAATGATGCTCTTATTCTAATGGGCCAACATTCATGTCAGAGCCCTAGATGATTCTGAGATTAAACAGTGAAAATGTGATGAAATCTACACATGTTCAGTAATTGCACTGAACTTGTGCTAACAATACAGGGTCACATTAATAAAGGACAATTGAAAGGCACCAGCTCACTGAAGCTTTCTTGAAATCAGATGCACTCAGAGCACATTTTGAAATATAAAATTGGATATTTCATGATAAAGATTATGTTAATGATCACCAGATGTATGTTTTAAGAACCCCAGAGATCTAGGTTACCAAAGGAGCATTCCATGTTGGGGACAGGGTCCAGCACAGGTACCAAGGACGTCAATGCTGCAGTGCTTTGCACAGTGTTCTGAAGTCCATAATCCCCAAGCTCAGTTCATTGATGAAATCAGAGTCTGTGAGCCTACAGAAGTCTTTTAGCAAGTCATAATTTTTTTTTTCTTGAGCTGGTCAGAGTACATTTCTCCTGGTTTCAGTAAGGATCATTGACTGACAGCACTTACAGTTTTATTTTATTTTTAATTATCTCTCTATGAATAATCTTTGTGTAGATATTTGCAGGACAGGGCAAGTGCCTATGATATCAGAAGAGGGCTTCAGATCCCTTCGGAACTAGAGCTATAATCAGTTGTGAGGTGCTTAACATGGTACTAGGAACCAAATTTGGGTCTTCTGCAAAAGTGATATGTGCCCTTAACAGCTGAACTGTCTGTGCTGCACCCCATTTTTCATTTATATAAATAGAAGACTCAGAACTCAAAAAAATGCTAAACAGTAGTCATACTTAACAAAATGAAGAGCTACAAATAAAGCAAAACAAACATTTTGACTTAAAAACATGGCTATCACCTTCTATTAAATTGAACTTTAAATATTTGAATAGGAAGCATTTAGAAGAGGGTCTTTACAGACAGAATAGTAAGTTAGAGTAAAGAATTAATGTTTGGAAATCTTATTTATTTTTTATAAAATGCCTTTATTATTTAATATGTAAAACATTTGAAGAACATATTATTTTAGATAATATTCATATTCTTATTCTCCATTAATCATTTACCCATTGATGTGATGTGTTAGATTTTAACCTGAGTGTAATTCAGAGAATTATAGATAGTAGGAACACAAGATACAAATATATGATACTTAAAGCCTTTAGAAGATAATTAAAGGGAAACAAAGAAGATTCATTTTTATCTTCAGTCATTTCTATGTATGCTTTTATCTATAAGATGATAATTCCTTTCTCTCTGGAACTACAAGAACTTGATATGTATCATCTAAATCATATTCTCACTTAGCGTGATATTACCATTATTATTTTAATATTGATTCAATCATAGAATGGAAAAAGTAAATATTAGTATTAAGTAATAACATATACAAACTAACACACAAACACAAACTACCTACATAACCTGTTGCGCGCACCTCTTCTGTGTCCCCTTCGCCCGCGAATAAGGACACGGAGGCAGTAATCGGGTATCACTACAGACGAGGCTTTACTTCTTGTAACAGCAAAAGCGGAAAAGACCCCAAGCCCGGGAATGGCACTGCTATATATACCCTAGAGTGGCGTGTTCACTTCTGATTGGCTGTTCACTCATCACCCCATATTACGCCCCGGGATGGGCAGTGACTTTGGCGCGCCTTTTGCCTTTTGCACCTGCGCAGTCAGTTGTTTACAAGTGGGAGGACAGGATGTCCGTGCCATCTTGGCACTGCGGCTCCCAACAATAACCTACCTACACAACCTACCTACACAACCAGAAATTATGTTTATTTCTCTGAAAATGAAAAAGGAAGTTCATCTTCAACATATTCTTCAGCTGGCTTAAGTATACATAACAGTATGAATGAAAATTATTTTCTACAAAACTTATTTAATTCTAATAGAAAATCATGTTCATGATGGCTATTCATGTGATACTTTATGTTTCAACTTGACTTCCTCAAGGGATGATTAGATAGCTAGTAAGAGTCTATTCCATGGTATGTGTGATAGCATTTCTAAGAAGGATTAGAACTTTAAAGTATGGATTCATATGGAGTTGAAATGACAAAGGGTAACCAAAAACATTGCTGAGGGTAAAATAGAACACTACAGAGACTGCTACTTCAGACTCCAAGATAATAGAGTATAGTATAGTGGGTTGGCCTGGTGCTGCTTGTATTCTAATCCTAATATTGGGTCCCCAAGACCTAGACGAGAAAGTCCTCACATAGACACAAGTGATGCCCTGTGACCTTGCTGCCAAGTTATTTTTGATTCATAGCCTCCTCTTCCTCATCCATAACCAGAGCTACCTCCAAAACTGCCACCTTCTGGTCCTCCTCCCTACCCATTACAGGCATTCTGAAATCCATGTCCTCATCCATTAGACCCCCAAAGTTACTTCTTGTTTCTGGTCCAAAATTGCCTTTGCCACCATGGAATCCCCAAAACCAAAGTTTTCTCCTCTTCCACTCCTAGAACTTCAGACATCCTGCAATTCTTGTATAGAAAATGCCTTTCTAACTTATGTATTGTAAGCACTGATGGTGTGATATTTTTGCAATATAATTTTATCCACAGGATTATTGTCATCAAAAGTAACAAAGCTAAAGCCTCTGTACTTTCCAGAGTGCCTATCAATAATCATTTCAATAGTGTCAATTTGCACATCTTCTTTACTCTACACATTCACTTAAATTTTCTAAACAAAAAACATTATGTCTTTTTACACCATGATCCTGGCTAATAGCTTCTCAAAATGTTTGAGAACAAAAAAAAAAATTTTAAAAGGTTTCACATGCCACCTGAAACTTACAAATTTAACATTATCTAAGAAAGAATGTCGCTCTCTTACAAAGACCACTACAAAGAAACAACAATTAAAAAGCTAAGAAATTGTCTCAAAGGCATTTTTTTTTTTACAATCCTTTCTACACAGTAAGGTAATGTTATTAAATAATCCAATCCATTCACAAAAATGGTTCTCGGCATCTGCTCTGGTGTCTTCTGCCATATTACTGCATATTTATACATGACTGAGATAAGAGTTTCCTTAGCATTGTTATTTTGCTAACCTGAAGCTGTTCTGCTACCGCTGGGCTCTCATCCTCTCCTACATATACAGTAAACGTCATGGTAAGTACGAAGAACCTTAATATCGGCTCCTTCCACCATAGTCCCCACTTCCCCCACTTGCACCAGGACCAAATTTCTGCCACCATATGGTCCTCCCATGTATCTGATACCAGCAAGGTTTCCACTCTTCATTAGACCATAGATAAAAGGTTGCTGGTTATAATTTCCAAAATTTTTGTAATTTCTATTTTTATAATTTCCTATGTAGTCATAACTACTTCTGTAGCCCCCCTCCCAGTTGCCATATACAGGTACTCCTCCACCACCAAAAAAAAAAAAAAAAAATCCCAAAAGACAAAAAAAAAAAAAACTGACATGCAGATCAATTGAATAAAATAGAGTACCCAAACATGAACGCTTATAATTATAGACATCTGATATTTGACAGAGGCAAAAAAGATACACTAGAGGGAAGGTAATATGTCCAGCAAATAGTACTGAGAAACAGGATGCCTTATTCCTCATTCAGACGCAGGGGTTGGTGTTCTTAACCCTCTACGGGAGTCCTGCCTGGTTATATAGGAGGTAGTCACTTCAGGCTCCATACCCCCACAGCTAGGAGTCTCAGAGTCACCTCATAGATTCCCTGGAAGCTCCCCCACCCCCGGATTCTGGCATGTCCTAAAACTATCCCCCCCATACACTGCTTATTTCCATTCACTCTCCCAGCCCTCTGGCTCTCCCTACAGCTAATCCCTCAACCCCTTTCCTCTGTCTATCCCTTCTCCGACCCAATTTCTTCCCTTTATTTACCACTGATAACAATTTTATTTCTCCTCATGAATGAGATTTAAGCATCCTTCCTTAGACCTTCCTTGTTGTGGAAATCAATTTGGCAGTTTCTCACAAAATTAGGAATAGTTCTACCTCAAGACCCAGCTATACTATTTCTGGATATAACCCAGAAGATATTCCCCCACACCACAAGGCCACTGGTTCCACTATGTTCATAGCAGCTTTATTTGTAATAGTCAGAAACTGGAAACAACCCAGATGCCCCCAATAGGAGAATGGATAAAGAAAATGTGGTTCATTTATAGAATTTAATACTATTCAGCTCTTAGATACAAGGACATCATTAAATTTGCAGGCAAATAGGTGGAACTAAAAATATCACTGTGAATGAGGTAACCCAGTACAAAAAGGTCATGTATAGTATACACTCACATATAAATGGATAAGAGCTATAAAGTACAGGATACCCCTGGCACAATCAGTTTTCTCTATCATTCTTTAAAGAAGGCACCTCAACAGATACTCCAATGTGGTACAGAACTCCTGGTGTGTCCCCCCATGTTTTTGGTCACTAACATAGGTGATGCTGAGATAAAGATAAGCCACTGTAAAACACAAGAAAAAAGTGCATGACTCAGTGTTTGCTTGACATTAACTTTTCTTCTATAAATCCACAACCAGTCCTAAGAAGTTAGATTTTCCAGACTATTTTACTGTGGCCTAGCACAAATTAAATACCCAAGATATTCCATTCTGTTTCATAGAAGAATGAAAAGAAGGAAGCAAAGTTGATTTTCTAACATACTGGTGCTTCTTCGGTTAATGGCTGAGCATGCTTGAAACCTTAAGGATGAAATTCAGGAGGATGACATTTGTGATTCAAGGAGTTGGATATAAGTAAGAAAAGTGGCAGGGAGGAGATCATGAGACTGGGATGGCAGCTGAAGCTGCAGGGGAAGAGCTACTCTGAAAGATTTTCTCATTATCTCAAGCAAAGTGAGTCCTGAATAAGGAGTGGAAGGTCATCCTAACAAGTTTTGTTTGAGCCTCTGAGAAAGGAGAGGAGGTTTCTTTGTCTAGAATTCACATAGAGGCTTCTCAGTGTGTGCTACTGTAACAGGATAGAAATTCCTCTTGTATCCAAAAGAGGCATAAGCAGAAGGCTAGAGATAACCATCATGATAATAGAGATTGGGTGCCATGCATGCTGGTTTGATGGCAAGGGACATGGAGATGTGAGGGTCCAATCAGTAGTTGTCACATCCAGCAAATTTTCATAATCAGAAATCAAAAATCAGCTGTGACCTTCATTAGGAGGACGTACTTGTTGCTAAGAGAGTTCATTGGTGATTTGATTTTTCTCTCCTGGGGCTTTAAATTGCAGGATTTATGCTACAAAAATATTAAATAGAAGGGAATCTTTTAAAATTTTTCATATTTAAATACTACAGGCTTTCCTGGTAGTCGAAGTTTTGGATGAAAGGATTATAGTCATTTTTCTTTATAGACATGTAGTCCTGGAGAGGAGACTGTGCAAAGGTTAAATTGTGATATGCAGATGACCCCAGGAGTTGCAGGAGTTGCAAGAAAATATGCTACATCTAAGGCAGTAAAGGTCATGTCAACTGAAGTATGTTTAAAGCCCTGTTACCATGCAGTCATTTCCTAATGGTCTCAGATAGCCTCTGGCTACCACTGAGCACCAACAGAAGAATGCCATTTATCACTTCCTACTTCAAACAATAATTTATGTTTTCAGTCATGTACCCTCTTCCCCAACTCATCTTCTTGTACAAAGGGCTTTTCCCCTTGAGGCCATTCCACCCATGATCCCTGCCATATCATGTAGATCTCTCTGTAATCCATCATATCAATAAAGGAGTCGCACACCACTCGTGCTTTATGTTTTTCCTCCTGATTGTTCATGGAAGTTGTGTGCCCGTTGGAAGGTTTTGAAGGTCAATACTAATGATTTGATTTTTGCAAGGATGGATAAGCATTTTTATATGGTAACATTTGGCAGTCCCTTGTCTCAAACATCAATCACATCAAAGTAATTACAAAGAAGAATAGTCAGATAAGCCCTTGCACCTAAGGATTGTTGTGAGTTCAATGTTGTATCATTTAAATCTCTTACTCCCTCTACAATCGCTTTTATACTCTTCTGACAAAGATGCTTATACTTATCTATCTCTATAAATATCTATATCTATGTATTCATATATCAATTTACTCCCATTGAATATGGGAAACAAATGAATTCTTCATGTGGAATAATACTGTGCATTGAAGTACTTCTTCTGTAATCCTGAGTTGAGATTTCAGAGTTATATTAAAAAATATCTTTGAAACATCTCTGATCCTGTTTTATATGTTTTCTATCAGCTACAACCCATGACGCTATAAACAAACATGCCACCTTCCTGAGTTATGACTTTATTTATATAAGAGTCATTCTCAACTTCCATGGTGGTGAGAATTTTCTGAGATAACACATATAAAGTGCCTTTATTTATATTAAAACCAAAATACTTCGCTAAAATTATTTTATCATTATTATTATTAACATGTGTTTCAAAGTTGATTTTAGTATTATAGTCTGAAGCATCAAAGTTGGAAGGCCTAATCTATTTGAAGGGCTTGTGTAAGACAATAATACAAAGCATACTCATACAGAGATACATCTCATTTTCAGCAATCTCAAATAGATAAAATTTGAAAATCAAACTGGCATAAGATACAATAATTAGTTTAAGAGACACTGTACACTTTCAAGTGGCAAACAATCAAATGGCATTGATTTCCTTGAGAAGATACATATTACTGATAATAGCAGGAAATCCACAGTATTTTGTTGTAATATTAAAATGTGGTATAATAATATCAATTTAGCTTCAAAACAACCTTTGAATATCTCCAAATTCTCCATAAAAACAAAGGATTTAAAGTAGTAAGATATAGAACAAATCAAAAACAGGGAATCCAAGGTAATAAAAATTATAGTAGAAATTCATGAAACAGGAAAGTAAATAGGGAAAAAAATCAACCAACCCCAAAGTTGGTTCCTTTGAAATTAAAAAGAAAAGCACATTATTTAGCAAGATTGATAAGGTAATTATCAGTACCTAGAATGGTAACCAGGGTAGGTGTAGAAAGAAATTATGTATGATTGCTACTGGTTTTCTTTCAAATAGTGATGAACCGTGTTCTGAAATGGATGATGATTGTTTTACATCTGTGTACATATGATAAAATCCATTAAATTGTTCACTTTAAATGGATAAATTGTTCAGTATTTAAAAATCTAAAGGTTGTTTAAAAGAAAATACCCATGGGCAACTTCTGCTGTAATATCAATGTCAGCATATCCTTGGTTTGCAAATCTGGGAAGGTAGAGCCACAGAACAGCAGTCAAAAGTCACATACTACAGCAACAATGTACAGGATATAGAAAGACAAGATGGCAAGCAGCCCTCAGTGCCCCTGAGCTAGTCATTAACACGTGTCCTTACTCCAACACGGAGATAAATGAACTATGAAGGAGGCACACACTCTCCAATCAACATGTAAAGCAGTTATTGGGAAGGCAATTAACAGGGCATCCTGGACTTGGGTAGATGGAAAATCCAGCCAACCCTAGCTGGTTTTCTGAGAATCTTTAAAAAGAAACTATTGGAAAGAGAGGTTTCATTGGGGAATGGAATACAATGAAACAAGGAAATTTCAAGAGAAAATAAGGAAACTGTGGGTGCCCCAGAGCACAAAGTACATTCTTCGTTATTACTGAGTATCTGGTGTTAATCACAGGTAAATAAGTTCTATGGACTGAACGTGGTGAACATCTTCTAAGTCACATTTCCTCTACCAAACAGCAGAAAAGGCAGTGGTAACACCAGTCTATTAGCTTTCTTCTATTAATAGTATGAGGAACTAAATGTTTTAAGTCACAAAGAAGTACAGTACAATTACTTGTCATTGTAGTTTTTCACTCACCCTTCTGAAGATAAAACCCAACATTTAATTGTGCAGTTTGAAAAACTGTAAGTCTGTAAGTTACCTCTCCCCACTGTTGAGCATTTCATCTAAGGTCTCTCCCTTTGAGTCCTGACAGTCTCTCACCTCCCAGGTCTCTGGTACACTCTAGAGACTCTCCATCTCCCACCTTCCAAGGTTGTTTATTTCCATTCATTATTCTGCCCCACAGGGAGTCCACATCCAGTAGAAAGACAGGGCATCAAGTAGAGAGATAGGGTTACCATCCTACATTCAAAAGCTCTGACCCAGAATTTTTCCTGTCTAAAAAATCTGGAAGGACATAAATGCAGTGGAGACTGAGGGAAAGGAGGTCCAGTGACTAGCCCAACTTGGGATCCAGCTCAAGGGGAGGCTCCAAGCCTGATACTATTATTAATCCTATGGTGTGCTTACAGGCAGGATTCTAGAATACTTATCCTCAGAGATGCCTGAAAAGCAGCTGACTAAGATAGATACAGATGCTTACACCCAATCAATAGACTGAAGTCAGGAATTCCTGATTGAATTAGGGAAAGGCTGGAAGAAGTTGAGGACAGCAACCCCATAGGAAGACCAGCAGTCTCAACTAACCTGGACCCATGAGATCTCTCAGATACTGAGCCACCAACCAGGCAACATGAAGAGCTTCTATGAGGCCCCTGACACATAAACAGCTGGGTCTGTCCTCAGTGAAAGAAGATGCACCTAACCCTGGAGAGACTTGAGGCCCCAGGGAGTCAGGGGAGGCCTGACAGTGGGTGGGGTAGGGGAGTGGAAACATCCTCTTGGAGACAGGGGTCAGGAAGTATGGAGGAGGAACTGTGGGAGGGCTGACCAACAGGGAGAAATTACTGGACTGTAAAACCACAAAAGTAGTAATAATAATAATTAATAATAAAGAAGGAGGAGGAGGAGGAGGAGGAGGAGGAGGAGGAGGAGGAGGAGGAGGAGGAGGAGAAAAGGAGAAAAAAAGGAGAAAAGGGGAGAAAAAAGGAGAAAAAGGAGAAAAAAAGAAAAGGAGAAAAAAGGAGAAAAGGAGAAGGAGGAGGAGGAGGAGGAGGAAGAGGAGGAGGAAGAGAAGGAGAGAGAAGGAGAAGGAGAGAGAAGGAGGAGGAGGAGGAGGAGGAGGAGGAGGAGGAGGAGGAGGAGGAGGAGGAGGAGAAGGAGGAGGAGGAGAAAAGGAGAAGAAAGAGAAGGAGGAGGAGGAGGAGGAGGAGGAGGAGGAGGAGGAGGAGGAGGAGGAGGAGGAGGAGGAGGAGGAGGAGGAGAAAGAGAAGGAAGGAAGTGTTGTACAGTTTTTTTCTACAGATTTACCAACTGAGCCTTGGCCAGGATACTGAGGCTTGAACTGAGAACAAATGGATGAAATTTTCACATCATCCCTGAGTTTCAGAGCCTTTGTTAGTAGTAGATTATCCCCTCCTCACTTGTTCAAAGAATAATTGATCTTATCTTGTGTGATAGTTCTACAGTAAACTTGTCTGTAGTTCACAGATGATAGTGGAATGCCAATGGATCTCAAAACAAACATCTTGCTGCTGATCCCTCTGAAACTGTATTTAATTTCAGCTCTTAGCCTACTTGAGTGAAGTAAGTGCAAATACCAACAAAGAAGAAAGATGATTACTCGGTGGTCCAAAATAATTGCAATGTTTGTTAATTTCTAGCTCCAAAATCTTTGGGTAATAAGAGTGAGGAGGATTCTAAAAATTCACCCATGTATTCACAGAGGACAAATGGTAAAATTTGACCATGACAAATGATCAACACGCATATGTTTATCAGGATTTGGATCCATGTTGCATGTTCCATTACCTAGTTACAAACACTTTGCTTTCAACAACAACAAAAAAATAGATGTAAAAGGAAATTGTCTTTAACACAATTTATGCACTATTATTTCATTAATGAATAGTAGAGAGAGATCAAGGCTTAGGCAGGCACATATGTGTGAGCACATTTTTATATGCAGCATAAATGTTTGAGTTACGTTTTTGAGTAAATTTAGAGAATAAAACACTTTGATGAGGTATTGAGAAATTCATCACATTCGGAGGATGTTTTCTTTTTCTTTTCTTTTCTTTCTTTTTTTTGTGGATCGCTACTTTATTTTTGTTTTAAATATAAAAATTGATTTTATATACATACATTATGAAGTAGGATTTTTTTTATCAAATCGGAATATTACTTTTTCGCACAGGGATTATAAACACAAAAAGGCAGGCTGTAGGGATGTATGGAGGATGTTTCTCTATTGGGCAATAGGAAGGACAAGCGCTGAATGTCTATTGTAAACAACACTCAGAAATTACAAATCACAGCATCTGCGGTCTGTAACTGGTCATGTTGTAAAAGGCCATGAATACTGGGACAAATAAGTATTTGAGGTCATACAATTAAAATTAAATATTGTATGACCTCAAAAATTTATATCTCCTCATACTCATTTCACACAGTTCAAGTACTTTAAATTGTAGATATATGCCTGTGGATTGACTTTAAAGAAAATAAAATGATAAAAATTAGAATCGAAAATTCTATAATGGAAGTATTTTTAATGGAAGGGTTTTGTTATGTTTTTGTTTTTACACATTCCAAGTATTTATGAGCTAGAGTAGCTCATAACTGGTTCCAATACTTAAATATATAATTTAATTTTATATTAAATTATATATATATATATATATATATATATATATATATATCCTATCTATGTGCTCTCAGCACAAAACAAATTAATAATGTTTCAAAAGCTTTGAGTGTGACGATGGTGGCTTTATACCAGAATTTCTCTTCAATAGTCCCATGTGTATTTTATTTGTAATAAAGCTAATGAATAATCATTTGTTGTCATTGAGAGCCTGAACTGTCAGCAATTGATGACAAGAGATTCAAATATGGAAGCAACAAAGTTATATATAAATTCCAACTCAGTGAGTTCTAAGTGCAAATTCAAAAATTTATATGGATTCATTAAGCATTTTGCATGCACACATGCTTTACATCTTTCACTGAAAACCCTACAAGTTACAAATCAACCAATTTCCTTGAGTCCACAAATATTAATACTGTAGTATTTATTTGGAGAAGTCATGGGTTTCTTTAAAAATTAGGTTGGGTCTGGGCAAGAAAATATGTGAGATGAATCTGAGGTACACTGCCAACCAGAAGAAAAGAATATAGGAAAGATTACTGGAGTTAATTGAAAGAATCAACAGGCAAGTATATAAAATATTATTATCTGGACCTTTAATATTTCTTTAAAAAGCAAAAGTATTCATGTAATTGGGTTTAATGCCTTGCTTTTTTTGACTATTTGTATTTATTGTCTTGCTTGTTCCTTGACTAATTGTACCTATTGTATTGCTAGATCCTCAACCTAGAGCTGACCTTAATAAATGTATGTAATCAAAATGGTATAAAGCATAAAGGAGGGGGGATGGGGTAGAGGGTTCTAGGGAGGGGAAATGGGGTAAGTGGATGACATCTGTATTGTAAATAAATAAAATATCCAATAAAAAGAGAAACATCATCATTCATCTTTGGAAGATGTAATTGATAACTTATTATTCATTATTTTAAACACTGACTGATATGCAAATTAAGAATTATGTATGAATCTTTTTGTCCTGTACCAACTGTGTTACTGTACAGCAAAATATACCTTGAGAAATGTCCCCTAATGATCATGTTGTACTCAGCAAGTTCAGAACACAACTGTTTGGAGTCCCAGAGTAGGGCTGGAAACAGAACTTGGGTCTTAGTTCTACCTGCAAGATACTTTACCTGCTAAGGCCATACAGCAAACCCTCAGAGCTGCTGGATAGAATAGTAATCAACTCACACCTGTCTTTCTAAAAATTAATTTTAATTTTAGACATACGGATAAAATTCAGCTCAATGAGAAACAGATGATAGATACATACCTGCATATGTATTGAAAGATTACAGATGGATGTACTGAATATTTATATAATAAATGGTTTTATAGGTAGAATTTGCTATAAAATTAAATTTAGGAAGGTGGCTATAGTACAAATTACAGAAATTTACCAGAAGTTGATTGTGACTCATTTTATTATATTTATTTTTACATGTGTTTGTAATTATTAAGAAAAATAAAATTCTTAAATTAAAATATGAAGCTTAGATGTTTCTTAGTATTTTGTTATAAGGGCAATAAAATTGTAATCTATTATTTATGTTCATGTCATTATCTGTTAGGAAGTGTCATAATAACATCCATTACATGCTCGTCACTTCCTATAAGTAAAGTATCTTTTATATGTTTTGTTGCTGGCATTTCAGATGCAAACAACCTATGGATTACCACATGGCTCCATGCCCAGGCTCAAAGACATGAGGCCAGAGATAACAATGGAAGTAATGACTAAGCACTGTCTATTATTTACCTTTAGTTAGAAGCTCAAACGCTTTGTATTCAACAATTAAGCAAAGTACTCTTGGCTTCAGATAATCACTTACTTCTGTAGACTAATAATTTTGATAGTCAGAGAGAGCATAGGTTGTAATGAAGTTTGACTTACATAGGGATAAAGTGATTGTGTCAGTATCTTATTATCCTTGCACTGCCATCTCTTTGCATAATGCCCGACACACAGCAAGTAATAAATACATTTTGATTTATTTTGAAAGGAAGAGAGAAAATCATTCAAGGGAAGAGAGAGAGGGGATGGGACCAGAGTAGTGGAATGAGGCGATTGCATTTATCTGTGGATGCAAGGATGCAATGGGGAAAATAAGATCAGAAAACTTCACTATAATAATAATAATAATAATAATAATAATAATAATAATAATAATAATAATAATAAAGTGGTTCCTCTGTCCCAGCTCCTGGGATGCCTTCTAAGCGGAACTGTTGGCTGCACTTGTTTGGCAGTGAGCATATCTAGGCAGGGCTCAGATAACACAGCTAGAGTGATTTGCTCTGCTATATCTCCCAAACTTCAGCAAGCTGCACCAAGAATGTCCTCAGGGTAATTGCAGCAGTTCAGGAGACAGAACAAGTTGGATGCGTCAAGAACTTTCCGGCATCTGTCTTGTGATGTGTGCTACATCCAAATGACCCAGTTGAGATAAACAGCAACGTTCTTCAGGTAAGTAACAGCATGTGCTAGTAAAACAAACAAGGAAAATCAGGTTTAATCAAAGATTCCTAACACAAAGGAAATAATAAAAAAATGAAAAGATCATTCCCCCTCCCTGCTCTCAGTGCTGCTACTTGTCACATTAGAGAACTGCCCTTTCATTAATTTATCAAGTGCTTACTGAGCTGTACCTCATTGTCAATACCTGTATAAAGCATCATCATGTGCATGTAGCAACTATTTAATGAATATTAATTAAAACAAATTTGATTGCAGTCTTATCTATATAGTTCCCTATCTTATTTGGTCCCAGTATATCATAATTAGGTCTTTCTAGGGTAAAACTGCATATATAATGCTTTCTGAGATGAGTTGAGGGCCCCATTGACTCTCAACTTTAGCTTCTCTACCTGCCTTCTGACTCCATCTCAGGTGTCTTTCTAACTAGCCAGCAGCAAAGAGAAAAGTGAGCATATGTCTTCCCTTCTGTTTCCTTTTCTTATAGGAGGAAAGACTTAAATCAAGGCTATTTGAGCTCTCCTATGCTTGTATTTTGTTCCTGTAATGGTTGGAAAAAATACCAAATTTGTAGTTGAAAATGAAGATCACATACCTTCATTACAAACCTCCTAGACATTGTACAAATTCAAAAATTGTGTGTGTGTGTGTGTGTGTGTGTGTGTGTATGTGTGTATGTGTGTTTCTCACCTGATTCTGGTCCAGAACCTGTATATAGAAAACACATTTTATCTGTCATTGTCTGCCTTCAAAACAACTCCAATAAGTCGTGTTTGATTACTCTACAGAAATATATTGGGCTTGTGATTAGAATGTGAGAGCTATGCAGATATAATGTAACCTAGAGATATAATTTTACTCGTACTACAGAGACATGATGTCTTCAAAGGCTCTCTAAGATGGCCATGCCTACAAAGTGCCAAATAGTCAATGATCATACAAAATAGAATGAATGAACCAATTCATAAGTTTACTAGTAACAGTAATTCTGAAGTTTGCCAAAAGACTACTTCCCTTTCTAAGTCTTCAGTGATGGTTTGTATATGCTTGGCCCAGGGAGTAGCACTATTAGGAGGTGTAGCCTTGTAGGAATAGGTGTGGCCTTGTTGCATTAGGTATGTCACTGTGGGCATGGGCTTTAATATCCCTGTTCTAGCTTTGTGGAAGCCAATCTTCTCCTAGCAGTCTTCAGATGAAGGTATAGAACTCACAACCCCTCCTGCACCATGCCTGCCTGGATGCTGCCATGCTTCCACCTTGATGATAATAGACTGAACCTCTGAACCTGTGAGCCAGCCCCAATTAAATGCTGTCCTCTAAGAGTTGCCTTGCTCATTGTGTCTGTTCACAGCAGTAACACCCTAACTAAGGCAGTCTTTATCAATGACAAGTTTTGTCTGCAGAGCTTAATTCAAAGTCACTTTCAGACTGAAACTTTCAATAACCTCCATTTCCAATAGCATGCCTCTTTTTATTTCCCAGGTGATCTACTAACTTCAGTTTGTATAATGTATTTTATACAAGTATTTTCCCAAAGCAGTTGTATAAAATATATATCAAATCAAAGATGGCTATCAGAACTTTTGAATAAATAGACTAGATATAGAAATTTAAAGAGTTTTGATCCTTGCCCAATACTTGAAATATAATCTTTGACCTCTCTTTGCTAATAATTTACATTGAATCTTTCTTAAATCATCCCTAAAGTATTTTAGTATTTTATGTTTTGTTTGTACATACTCACTTTTTAATATTTTTATGTTATCTATCACTGAATATATGTGTATGTGTGATGTATGTTTGTGGATGTGAGTGCAGGGACATATGTTCTTTCCACCTGGTATGTAATCCAGGAATCTAATTCTGGACTTTAGTCTTCTGAGACAAGTTATTTTACATATCTAACTGGTTCTACATTGTTATTATAGTTGAAGTCAATGATTACTAATCTGGACCCATACATAATGAATAATAAGCAATAAGTAAATAAATTAAATGGTTTTTATCAGTTAAATTGTACTTCTCCAAGATATGCTGAAACTTTTATAATAAGCAAAACCTGAAAAAAAGATGATATCTAGCTTATGTTTCATTTCACAACTGTCTCTGTAGAAATAGAGTTGGTTTTGTTTGGTTTTTTTTTTTTTTTTTTTGCTTGTTCAAAAGGTGTTTTGGATGAGTTTGTTATTGATTTGAAATTTAAATGAGGGCTTCCTCAGGAATGAGAGGATGCTGTTAGTCATGCATCTATTGTTTTATTTCTAATATGACCTTTGTTTTCAAATGAAAGGCTCCTTCCTCTTCAATACTGATGGATTATATGAACAGGAACAGCTTCTCTAGTTTTGAAAGGCAACTTTTGCCTTGAATACACATTGCAGTATTTCTAAAGCAAAGGCTGAGATATACCCAAAATAATTTCTCTGGATTCATTGCGTCAGGTTGGCCATTTTAGAAATGCTCTAGTCACAGAAATTTAATAAGAAGTGTGGCTTTCTGTGCAATTTTAACATGGTGCATAATTTAAACATACTGAAAGATAAGGAAACGTCCAATCAAAGAAGAAATAAAAGTAATGCGATAGGTCTCCCTAGTCATGCTTTGGGCTAGGCATCTACAATGATATCCATAGTATGTTCAACACATTAGTTTCTTATCACATCTTTTATACTAGTAAATGAATGGTGTCTTTTATGACGATCATTTCAGCAAAGACTAAAGCATAACAGTCTATCATAATTAAAACAAGCCTCAAGGGTGCATCCCATTCCAACATGTAAATCCAAACTGGTACTTTAATACAACTGTAGCCTTGTAGTGTTGGCCAAATTAAAACCTTAATGTAACACAAGGAAATGGAATCCTTCATTTTGTAAAATAACACTCTTTCATCCCTTTGGGAAACACTGATGTTAAGAATAATAACTGTAGATTTATATCAACATTTGGTTTTATTCATAGAAAATTACGTTTACTGAGTAAAGATTTAATGTTTTAATCTGCAGTGTTTTTCAGTTGTTCTCCTTTATGATCCACAGTTGCTAACATACTCAATTTTTGCCACAACTCAGATAATTCAAAAGATAAACATAAATATAAAAATCTTAGTCAAGGTTTACAATTATGTGTGTACATATACATACATATATACACATACATATTTGACTAACTACAATAAGTTAAACTGGAAAACAGGGCTGGAAAAATGGCTCCAGGTAGAGTTGAGGCAGTTGTGAACCATGCAACCTGGGTTCCAGGAACCTAATAGAGGTCTTATTCAAGATCAGTACATGTTAGGTAACCATTGAGTCATCTCTCTAATTGCAAAACTAAGTTTCTCATTAAAACAAAAAATGACCAGGCTTACCTTGAATGTAGTATAAGTTTGATTCCAGACTACAACAATAAGGCAAATATTGCAATAAAACAAGTGAAATAAAGAAACTTGTCTTCTTCTGCCCAGTGAACAGAAAAGTTGATTTTACTGTATTGTGCTAATTTAAGGACTTGATAGCATTTCCTCTGGACAGAAAAATTTAAATGCTGCACTGAGCTGGAGAGATTCTCTAGAAGTTAAGAGCCTTTGATGCTCTTCCAAAGTTTAGGACTAGGTTTCCAGAAACCCTATCTAATGGATCTCAACTTCCTGTAACTCCAGATCCAAGAGATCCAATTTTTTATTCTAGCCTCTGCAAGCAGAAACATAGACATGGTATAAATGGTATAAAAATGAATGCACATATATCCATTTACACACATATACACACAAACCTTTCAAAATAATTCTGCATAGCTCAATTAATGTTGACAGCCACATGAGTCTTCAAAGAGTCAAAACCATTAAATTAATGAATAGAAACTTGTGTTCTCAATGTTGATGGCTGTTTTCTTGGTGGTATGTATGGAAAATTGTAGGCTTTCACATTTCTTAAAATGGAGCCAAGATTGAATTTATTTGATCAATAAATTTTTCTTTTTATGGACCATTTCTCTATAGTAGATAAGGCTGTTTGATAACACCCTAACCATAGAACATTTTTAATTCCAGTTGCTACTCACTTTTTCTTAATCTCCCATTTTATTTCATCAAAGATCTGGACTTCTTCACCACCTCAAGAAAATAGTCTTTTGATTAATACATAAGAAGCAACTCTCCATCCTTTCATGTTTTATCATAAGTTATATAGAATTTAGAAATATATTCATATTTCCTGTTTAATTCCAGTTCTTTAATGGATTCTACACACAATAAATCTTCAACGGATGCTTGAACTATTCTCAGTAATCCACAGGGTTAGAATTATTTTCTTCTCAAGGTCTGTCAATACTGACATTTGAACAATTCCTATGGCTCATCAATATCTAGCAGGACTTCAAAAATTCTGTAAATGTTCCTGAGGACTTTTAATTTCAGTTTTCTTTGCTCAAATTCTTCAGAATAATCACTATTTACAGAATCTATAGCCTTACAAAATTTATTTCTTATGTAATAAGACTTCAACATTGATCACTCACTGTAGCACTTCCTATGTTATGTTCTAAAGCAGCTTTTCTGCTTAAGTTTTATGTGACAGTCTCTCTTTCTATTTCTCTCTCTGTCTCTCTGTCTCTGTTTCTGTCTCTCTCTCCCATTTCCCTTCTGTGTGTGTGTGTGCACATATATGTGTGTATCTTTCTGTGTCACTCCATGTCTCTATGTTCTCTCCCCTTTCTTCCTTCCTCCTTCCCTCATAATTTTCCACCCTACCACCATCCCTCCTTTTTTTTATTTTGAGATACAATCTTACTATATAGACTGTTAACTATAACTGGAAGCAATCTTCCTGAGTCTGATAACCAATTTCTTTAATCCAGCCACATGGCTGCTCTGACAAGGGATCACATCCAAAGTTATAATATGACTTTGCATATTATAAGATGAAGAAATTCCATTAACAAGTCTGATCCTGTTTTTGGATATTCAGACATGAATGCCTTCCTTACCTGTCATGAAATATACATTATCAAAAACAATACACTTCTGTCTTAGGTTGGTAAGGCTCTGTGCAGAATCTTGCCCATCCTTGGATTGCCAGCCTGTTAATTTAATAACACTGTCTGGGGATAAAGAGGTAGAGGCAGAGAGCCTTTTGGGCTGCTTGGCAAGAATCTAACATGGGCCAAAGACAAGAAAATGGGCTGCTTGGCAGGAATATGACATTGGCCAAGGAAAAGGAAGTAGGCTTCTGTCAGGAATCTGACATTAATCTAAAATAAAGAATTAATTTCAAGCAGGAATCTAAATATTAGGCTAGAACAAAGAAGTTCAGACAGGAATCTAAATTTTAGGCTAAAACAAGGAATTAGGCTTCAGACATGAAAATGACTTTGGGCTAGGACAGGTAAGTTGGCTCAGATATTTTGGTTATCCTGATAAGCCTTTAGAAACAGTGATCATGGGAAGGTTCACAGAATTTTATTTATTGACTTGCTTGTTCTTTGACTACTTGTGTTTATTGTCTTGCTTGTTCCTTGACTATTTACACCTATTGTATTGCTAGTCTCTCAACCTAGTACTGACCTTAATACTTGCATGTAATTAAAATGGTATAAAAGCAAAAAGGAGGAGAAAGGATGTGAGAGGGGGTTCCAGGGAGGAGAAATGGGGAGAAAGGATGACATCAGAAATGTAAATAAATAAAATATGCAATAAAAATGAAATTCTATGTACCTTTAATTACCCTTGCTGAAATACACACCTTTGCCCTGCTGTCTGGAGTACAGATATGCCCTTAATACATATCTTTAATCCATCTGGATGAACTATGCCCTTAATACACAGCTTCCAAGGCTATGACATCTAATTGAGGGGTAGACAAAGTGATGAATCAGAGAAGGATTTGACAGGATGAGTCCAAGATATTATATGCTCAACTCTCAGGAGAACAGACAGAAAAGAGCGGCTACTTAAAGAGCAGGGAGGAAGAGAGAAGAAATTTGGTTGTGCTCAATTCAATTCAATCCAGTTCATTTCAGCTCAGAGCACAGCAATGGAGTTAGGAAAAGTTTAGAGGCATTGTTTCCAAGCAGAATAATAAAGTCAGAAGTTGAGAGAAGTCAATTTGAATCAGTCAACTTGAAGAGGAGTTTGAGCCAAACAGCTGAGCTGAACCAGACAGCCAGACTTAAGAAATAGCTAGAAAGAATAAGTTTACTCAGCAGGAAGTCTCAGAGGCTGAAACATTCTAGTCCTAGGTTAGAAGATGGAGACTGGCAGTTGCAGCCTTTAGTGTCTAGGTTTGCAGAAGCTTAAATTGTAAGGAGGCTAGAAGCTTCCAGGCCTTGGCCTAGTGATAGGTAGTACAGAGAAGAGAATGCTCTGGATTCAGCACAAGCTATGTATTTATAAACCTTGGGTATGGCTCTCATCTGATCACTTCATCTGAAAAAAGAAAATTGACATTTGCTTTTATCAGCTACCACAACTATCTTTAATAGCCTTCAAAATGAGGAAAATTGAGATTCTCTTATTTTAGATTTTGGCTTAAGGTAATGCTCTAACCAGTTTCATCTATCCACGTTGCTAATAAACTCTTATTACTAACAATATTATTTGTGTTCCCTGTTCTTATATTATGTAATGAATAACTTTTGATTTCCCTCAAGAGTTTTTCCTTTAGATCCTCAACTGTTGACTGCTCATCACAGATCGAATTTCCAACATGTCTTTCTTATTAAGCTTAATATTGTCTGTATTTTTGTTATTGTTGTTTATTTCTGAGACTGTATTTTAAAGATAACATTTATCCCTTCCCTTTACTCCCTCCAACACTTCCATATCCTCTCTCACTCACCTTCAAATTCATGGCATCTTTTTCTATTCATATTACATAAATATATGTATCTGTATATGCATATATATTCCCAAATATAACATTTTGAGATCGTATAATGTAATTTGTATGCATGTTTAGCAATAACAAACATAATGTAGTCATCCATGAGGAAGACCAACTCTTCAGCTCCCAACTGTAATCAGATGCTTATTGTTCTTTATATACTGCTGAGAACTTTTGATTTAAAGTAAAACTTGTGACTTCCTTTCACTTGACTACTTGACTAGCCATTGCAGGGTTAATAATAGATCTATGTTTAATGTGGCTGTGATACCTAGAAAGAGGGAAATACTAAACAAGTTTACCATTCAACCCTCAAAATAATTTCTATTAACACCAAAGTTCTCTGGTTAGAAGTATACAACAGATATAATAATGATGAAAAGTTTGAAATATAGGATTAATTACCACTGCAATATAAAGAGAAAAATTGAATATATGCTAGTGAGAAAACATTAGAAGCCTTGCTTAATGAAGGGATACTTCAAATCTTCAGTTTGTGAAATTGTGTCTGTACTTTCATACTTCATCTTTGTAATTACTTATAGGCACAGATACAGGTTCTAAAAGCTACCTCCCCCCAAGTCAAAACCCCAAGCCTGAGATTAAAACTCTAAGAAGCCTGCAGAAGCAAAGCACCTGCCCCCTACCTTTGATACCCAGTGGTTACAGAGACAACAGATCCTGAAGTTTCAGAAACTGCTGACTAAAGAAAACATCTAACCATCCATTTCCCCCCCAGTGAAATCCCCTTCTCCTCTCTTATTAGCCAGCTTGAGTCATTTAATCTTTATTCCCCTTCAATCTTGAACTCTGACCATTGAGTAACTGTGTTCTGTGTCCTGATCACACTGTACTGTGTACTGATACACTATAGACAATGTAAATACACTGCCTCTCTGGCCTTAAATATAGTTAGCTGTCTCTAGCTGTTTGAAGTCATCTAAATGCTCCCTCCTATAAACTTAATTCTCCTCTATAGTATGGGTTCCAACAAAAACTCAGTTTTACAGAGGAACATACTGTTGCTTGGTTGGTTTATAACACTTTACCAAATTGTTGGAAGTGGTGGACTATGCATCTGGACTTCTGTTTTGACATTGTATCACAGGCAAATCATTAATCACTTAGTGCTTTGTTTCCACTGCTGTATTTGTCATTCCAGCAAGTGAGCCTGTGAATACACATTTTTCTACTCTCATGCATGCCTTATAGAGCAGACAGTATCCTTTTTAATACCCAGGTAACTACATACATTCAATTATTTAAAAATATTAATCACAGTGCTTTCTAGAGTCACAACTTCAGATGTTCAAAAGATAATAAGACTATAAACAGTTTTATTTTAAAATGTTATTTTTTTCGGTAGACTTGTCCTGAATGACCTATTCAAAATTGTAATGATGCCATATTTCACCCCAGTTTTCTCTTATATGTTACCCCACTTGTTTTTTTTTCTATTGAAGACTATTTTACATGTAATAAATTCACATTTTATCAAATTTTTTCCCTTTGCTGAAACTAAAACCTGTGAAATAAAGCATTTGGTTTGTTTTGTTATCACCTAGGATAACATAGTACATGAAATATAGTAGAAATTTAGTAAATAGTTATTAAATTAATTAATTTTTGTTGAATACTATAATACAAAATAACGATCACAAAAAACATTGTAAAAATCAGAATGTTTACTATAAGGATTAAGATATAATAGTGATAAAGTGACTATACCAAAGTTAAATACATGTATAGGATTAGCAAGGGTCAATTAGATGGCTTAACCCATAAGAACTTGGCACAGAGTCTCAAACTCTGCTTGCAATTTTCAGTACCTACACTAGGGAAGGTGAAAAATAACACTCACAGATGGTCTTTGGACTTGCATCATAGGACATGTGACCCACCCAACATACGATAAGAGAAAAAAATATGTTTAAAAAAGAGGTAAGCAAGATAGGTCTTGCATAACCAACTAGATAAACAGTAGACATGACTCTTTTCCATGTGCAAAGATTCAACTAATTTCAAGTGGATTCTCATACCTGAGATGTAGAAAACTTAGATTCTAAAATTAAGGTATCTATATTTTTGAATCTGAGGAAGAAACTGGTTTTCTGATTTGTTAAGTGATAGCTACAAAATATGTTAGAGCCCCATCCTCCCCAAAAGACATAATTGTTTATCAGACAACATCAAACACATTTATAATACAGTGTTGTAATTTTTAGAAGGCAAAATTGAATTTAAACTTTTATTAGTTTTGGCATTCATGAAATTCATTTATAAACTAATGATTCCATCTTATAGGTCTTATATAGTAGTAATGATTCAATTATTCCTGTCTAATCTAAATACCAACATGATGCATATAAAACTATATAATAGCAGGTTATTACCTTGAACAATATTCATAGAGGGTAATGAGAAAATATAATGATAAACTATCAAATGCAGAGACATTCTATACCAAGGGTTTGATGAATTTAAGCCTTTTATATTTGAAAACTCTCTATTAAATGTTAAAGATTGATCTTTAGAGTTAACTTAGTATAAAGGTGTTTCTTGTATTTTACAGTTACAAGAGGGGAAATCTCACTTTAGACTGTAAATGAAATAGAAAGTCATTTAATGATATAAGTTTGAAACATAACACAAACACTAGCTTTAAGAATATTCCATTGTGCCAGGCAGTGGTGGCACATGCCTTCAATCCCAGCACTTGGGAGGCAGAGGCAGGCAGATTTCTTAGTTTGATGCCAGCATGGTCTACAGAGTGAGTTCCAGGACAGCCAGGGATACACAGAGAAACCCTGTCTCTAAAAACCAAAAAAACCCAAAAATATATATCCCATTGTTCATAAAATTCTATTAAAGGAGTGTCTGTACCACTATGCTATTTCAGTTCCCAATGTCATACTTTAAAAAAGGCTATGATGATAAATATGTAGCAACAACCTATTTATAAATAAAATTAACCATGCATTAAATGTCTACCTCCATGTCTTAAGAAAATCACCAATCACCAAAGAAACAGTAATGATAATATGTGCTTTTAGGTGTGTGTTTTTTAATTTTACAAGACTCGGGAAATTATTAGCATGACTCCCAAGAAAATGACTAAATTAGACCTGAGTACATTGACTGGTAACATAACTAAAGAGTACAGGTTAATGAAAGATATTATACTTTCAACCATTTCAGTTCATAGAATTTGTAGTTTTATTTATAGAAAAGGTTATGAGCTTTGTACCTTGTTTCGGGTACATCACTTTGATTTCTCAGTAACATTAGTTTCCCATTCACATTTTGCTGAGAAAATAAAACTTCCTACAAACTTTCAAACATTTATGAGCCTACTTCTACATCTTTCATGAAAGATTTACCTTCAACAAAATTATCAGAGATCAACTTTTAACCTTCTAGATGATGGGCATTCAAGTAAGCCATCATAGACGCAGTCCCCTTTCTCGTCTACTTGCTTCACTCCTGAGTACTATACAAATGCTCTAATGTTTATCCCTTTAAAAACTATTTCCCATGAAGCTATATAGTTTCTAGTCATCCAATTTCTTTCATTTCTAATTATCACAGTATGGCAAAGCAGGAGTGGGTGGGTGTGGGGAATGAACACGCTCATAGAAGCAGGAGGATGAGGGATGGGATGGGGTTTTTTAGAGAAGAAACCAGGAAAGGGGATAACGTTTGAAATGTAAATAAATAAAATATATAATAAAAATTTCAAAAAAAGCAATTAAAATTATTTTTAGTTCTCCAGTGTCTCTTCAATTCCTTTTTGACTGTACACTACCCCTAAGGTCCCTAAAAATGTTGCTGAGCTGTGAAAGTGGTGTTAATTTGGCTCCACATGAGCATCCTTTAATAGAATTGGTCACATTCTTCTCAACATACTCTTGTCACTTGACTTCTAACATCTGTCTTCCCTTCTATTGTCCCTACACTTCTCTTGGTGGTCATTTTTAGTCTTCCCCATTTACTTCTACAACTTAGAGCTTAGGTCTCAGGCAGTATTTTCAAAACTCCCTGGGGAACTTTTATTCCATTTCATACCTTTACAAATTCTATAAAATGATAACACCTAAACCTGTATCTACATCAACTTTCTTCTGGCTTGCATGCCCATCTACTCATTTAGGTCTCTAATGGATGGTTAAAATTACCAACTCTAGAAACCAAGTAGCCAGCTTCTAGTTTATTTCCATCAAAACTATACCTCCTTCTCTCATTTTCTTCCAAAACTTTATCGTTTCATTTATACTGCATTGAAATTATGATTTTTTTTACTCTCCCTTTGTCTTATATTTTGTGCAAAATACAGCATAGTATAATGCAACACAGTGCAGTGGTTTAAAAACACAATCACATCCTTTAAATAATGTTTTCTTATGCTGCTGTCATCATTGTCCTGATCCCGACTACCTCTACTTTTTAAATTTCTAAAATCTTCCTTTACCTGACCTGTCAGGGTTTCCCCTTTCCTATAACCTAATCTCCACAAATACAAATAAACCACAATTTTTGGTACTGAACTGTAATCCTAGGCTCAAAGTCTCTAAATTGCTCCTACTTTGTTGAGGCCTAAGCTCAAGTCTCTGTTCAGGCGTCAAAAATATTGAGAGCCGCACTAGCCCCACGTTCGGGTGGCCAAAAATGTCGTGGCCCAAGCAAAATGTTGAGGCCCGGGCCACCCCGCGTTTGGTCGGCCACTGTATTCCGGCCCAAGCTGCCGCTCCAGCCCGCGGGTCAGGGTTCAGCAAGAGCAAGAGTGAGGACTGACTCGAAGAATGCAGACCAGACAGAGTGTAATTCAATCCCGTTTATTCTTCAGTCTAAGTCCTAAGTCTTGAGTTCCTAGTGCCTAGTCCCTAGCTCCTAGTCCCTCCAAGTTCCAAGTTACTTCTTCCAAATTCTCTTCCAAGTGCCTGCTACCTGTCTTCTCTCTGCTGTATCTGGTTCTGTTCTGTTCTGTCTCTGCCTTTTATATGTCTCACTTCTAAGCCATGTCTTTTGGTCACACCTTTAATCATGCCCTTAGGTCTTATCTCTAAATCTGATCTCTGCACTTCTAAGTCACTCTTAAGTTACATACCTTTAATCTCACACACCTTTAATCTTACGCACCTTTAATCTCAAGGTATCTAAACCAAGATTATCAGAGTGTTCTCAGCTGTTGTAGGCTATTGTAATCCAAGTCTCATGTCAGGGTATATGGCTCAAGATGGCTGCAAAGCTGATAGCCCCTTTCTGCTAAAAGTCGGCCCCCAACACTACTTCATTCATGATAAAAAGACAACATCATGAGCATCCCTTAGATCTTGTACCCAGAGGCTCTGAGCTCTGAATTCTTTACTCCACTCTGCTTTTTTCCTTCCCACTTGTACTAGCCTCCTCACAAACTTTACAACAAACGTTATTTCTCCAGATGCTGTAATTGCCACTTTTTAAAATATTGTGTGTCTGTAGTGTACATGCACATCTTCATACTTACATGGAGAGTGGTTTCGGGTGTACAAGTGTGTGTGTGTGTGTGTGTGTGTGTGTGTGTGTGTCCATAGTTAGTTAACATCAGGCATTCTTTCCAATAGATCCCAACTATATTTTGAAAAGAGGGCTTCTCACTCTACCCAAACTCACTGATTCCAACTAATATGACTGTGCCTCTGAGGTGCTGGAATTGCATATGACCACCACTTATGCCTGTTTTTTGTGTGATATTTCCTCTACATAAACTGTTGCTACCAATACTTAGTTTCATACTGTCTATGTTTTATTTTCAGTATGTCATTCAAGATCAGGTTAATTCTTGCACAATAGAGAAATACACCCATTCAATATGTCATATTAATTTTATTCAGTAATATTTACCTCCATAGCATGTACCACCATTAGACACATGTGATATCACTATCATAAGGATAAATCAAAGTGAAAATATCATTTTGCTCTTGTTTCATCTCTGATAGTAAGAACAAGTCCTGGTTTAATTGTAAGGTTCCCAACTCTTGGTAAATACTACATGTTTTATTTTCAATAGCTGCCTTTCAACGAGTTCTCCCGCTTCATTCTCCTCCTGATCTACTTATCAATGACTACTTGCATTGAAAAACCTACCATAATGCTTCTCCTTACATGAATGAACTTCTAGATACGCCAGCATTATAATTATTATAGTTAACCCCAGGATTCAGAGAACAAAGAGAACATGTGCTAGACTGAAGTACAAACGAGACAGTCCATTCTGCTCTGGATAGAAGAGCAAAAATATAAGGCAATGCCTTCCTAGCACTTAAAGCAGCAAGGAAAATTAGTCTCAAGATTTTTGCAACAATTTTCCTTGAAATAGTTTAATTTCAGGTATAAAATCAAATATGTGAGGGCTGATTTTACCTATATTCAGGTAAACAGCTCTCTTTGAGGACAGTCATTTTAGTGTACTCTTTCTCAATGATAAAAGATTCTCTGAGTGTTGGATACTTGGAGACTAGTTGGATACACTCTGAAGCAGGGTTTAACAATAGAATCATTAAAAAGGCATCATATGGTAAATATTTCAGGTTTACTGGCCACATTCCATCTCTATCAAGTATTATTTTTTAACCACCTTTTAAAAATGTAAAGCTACCATAGTTCTGGGAAATTACTAAAACCAAAATCTGCTAGATTTGTCCACTTGGTCATGATTTGCCAACTTCTGTTTTAGACGTTAACATCTTTTGTAATAAGAAAAATAGGTCAACTGTAAGATTCTGAGAATCCACGAGAGGAAAAAATTGGGATATTCAGTAGGAGAATCAAAAGTTAAGAACTAAGTAAAGACTGGTCTAAGTAGCAGGAATCATCAGACAGAAAAGGTGGAAACAGAAAGCACCAACCACAGTCAGTCATATAAAACATCATTTACTGGCCCAATGGATGAATCTCCACAGGTGGATAAAGACATAGTATAAAGCAGATTTAACAGCAGGTAATAGAAGATCTGAAAACTAAAAATAAAAGCATGAATCTTATTTATATCCTGTGGAAAATATGGTTTGTGTTGAATTTTTTTGTGGGAATAACCCACAGAAGAAGACCAGTGAGCTTAACATTTTGAGACTTATTTTTTTATAATGTTTATTTATATTTCTATTAAAGAAAAAGCATATTAAGCTACTTAGCCTGGTATTGCAGATGTAGCAAAAGAGAAAGCAGGCCAATGCTCTGGAACAACACAGCTTTCATTAAAGGCAGGAAATGGTAGCTACAAGCAAACTTTACACACACACACACACACACACACACACGATGATACCAAACAGGAGGCAGTTATTTAAAAAATTAGCTAAATCAAAAGTGGGAGTTAAGTCTATATGCTTTTACTATCAATAGTGCAAAAATAATGTGCCACTCACTCACTCATGTACTGTGTCCTCCACTGACTGGCACAGGGAAGGCTAATGCAGATTAAATAATTACCTCATATTTTGAGAAGCACCCACCCAAAAGTTTTTGCCTTTTCATGGATGCATGTGCAAAGGTCAAGGGCAAAGAGAAGGAAAAATAGTTATTGATCCCATGTATGTGGTCAGCCAGATTCCTTGTAGTAGAGATTTCTGGGAAAGATGTGCAGATACACTAATGTATACAGAAGTAGGTAATCTCAAGATATGAGTTGGGTATGATAAACTCTTGACAAATTTCCTTCAAGAGAAGCCTGAAAACTGCCATAAAATGCAATGGTTGTGGTGTATGAATGGTATACTTTCTACCCACCTTTCTCCAAATACACACACACACAAGACTTGCCAAACAAATTCTTTACTTGTCCTGAAAATGACACACAAAATCTGAATGTGGAACAGGACTTCATGTCAAAGGAAGTTATCTGCATCTGAGGGTGAGGTGCACTATTAAGATGTACCCAAAAGATGGGGGAATCTTGGAAGGTGTTGAATTAGCATTTCGACAATGAGAAGTGTGATGTGAAATGACACAGCAGTAGAGAACCCAGGAATGTGAGGAGCAGAAGGAAGCTGAGTGCAGAGCACCTTAAGAAGGGGTAGACTATCATAGGAAGAGACATCTCATCTCCCAAGCTCTTGTCATGTGGCAGATACTTTACTAGAAGTGAGAGATACTTCCAGAAATAACCAGCCATGCCATCACTGTGTACACATGAACATTCAGGTGGTATCATTTCAACTATAAGAATTCTATGAAAAACAAATATTTATTGAGTTTCCATGTGAGAGAGAGACTGTGGCAGAAGTATCATGATAAAAGTACTCAAAGCACATTTGTAGAGTTCGTTTTAAAGTATGTGTTTTTAAAGAGAAATCAAATTGATCTCAGAGAAGTTGAGAAGTTTATTAAGTACAGGCTGAGTATCCATTATCCAAAAACATCAAGAGCAAAGTTGTTACAGATTTTGTAAAAATTTTGGAAAAGCTTTATAAACGCAATAAGGCATTTTGGGGACAGGACCCAAGTTAAATAAGAAATTGATGTGTGCTTTGGGTATACTACATAAACACAACCCCAAAGCAATTCTGTTCAACATTTTAAATGAATTTGTTTTGGAAACAAAATCTTTTGGTGCAATGATGTGCTCAAATCTTTCAGACTTTGAAACATTCTGTTTTTCAGGTTTTGGGATCAGGATGCTCCACATTTACAACCACTTGCTAAACTCCAGCTAAGCCTTATGTATTCACTTTAATACTGCAAGTCATTAAGAAATAGGGCTCCAGATCATCCTGTCCCCATGCCAACAACTGCAGAGATCAGCAAGTAGAACACTATTTGGGTGAGCATTCCATTTCAGGGCCATATGTGGTATGTTCTGCCATGACTCAGTTTAATGTCCACGAGGTCTCAGAATAATTGTTCTCACATACTGAACAGAGTCCTTATGAAGCATTGATGGCTGATTAAATTGAATAAGCAGCAGAGCTTAACAAAGTAAGCAAGGCCTCAAGACTTGATAAGCTTAAACTTATTACCCAGGATCAAAACCAAAATACTATGTTTTCTCTAATCTTTTTAAAATTTCCTCTTCTCTTCAAGTGTGGGTATAGATGACTCAGTGTTAATGTGTCAACTCACAGCAAAAAGAAATGTGCATGATAATATTGCTGCATTTGAAACATGAGAAACATTTGCACACATTAAGGAGCTGAAGTGGTAGAAGGACTTATGTAGTGCATAAGTACAGAGGATTCTAATGCTATAATAATTACATAGTCATTCTCCCAGTCTGAATATTTTCCCCAGTGTGTAAATCATTTTCCAAGGCTTGTATGGAATGTGCCTATTATCCCCTGTGCTTTTGAGAATGTTTTGTCACTTGCAAGCCATCTTGAAGGTCTACAAAGAGAATGATTAATATTTTAGATCAGAAGTGCCAGCGTGCTGCTCTAGACTGTCACTCCAGCCGGGCATTTGAATGCGGTTGTGGGATGTGACTGGAGCAGAGACCTCAGGTTAATATCTACTGTCTTTCACTTTCAATTTCAACTATGGATTAAAGATGATTTGCTCTTTTTGAACATGACAGAGACCTTTGGAGATGAAATGTCTTTAAGCCAATTTGGTTGCTGAAGTTGTTGGGCTGGAATCCCTGAGGGTAAACATTATGGCGACTGCTGAGAAATGCTTCTCAAGTTCCCAGAAATGACTGCTTTTCAACACAGCAGTGACAGACAAGAATATCAAAACAGCACTCAGCATCATTCCCCTCCTACACTAACCGATCTACTCATGCCAATAGAAGGTTTCTCTAAGCAAACTAGACAAGAACTTCCCTGCACTCCCTATACACGTGTGTGCTTACCCATGAGCTCACACACACTGCATATACTTCTTTTTCTTCATTTCCCAGCCACTTTTTTTCTTCTCTTGAAAGCATGCTATTCATCCATATCCACCCTAGTTTTAAAGGCAGAACCACTCAAACCTTAGTCTGTGTTAGACTGAGCTCAATACAATCACGGGCTGACAATACTCTGATGTGAGTTTACAAAAACAACTATTTTAATTCCAGTATGGAGAGTCAACAAAAAACTCAACAACATCAGAATCTAGATGCTGCGAAGTAGATATAGTTTGTGCTTTTTTAAAAATAAAGTCATTATTCTAACAATTCATATGTAGATTGATTTTCCTACTGTTACAGAGATTTGCATACACTAGGTGTTTAAGATTTGATTGCTTTTGAATACATTGTTTATATTGTTTTTTTAATCATATACTTGAATGATATATTTCCTCAAAATTTCTCTGGATAAGTTTTGATAAATCAAAGCATGCACATTTGCCTGAAAGAGCAAGTGGCTTCTAAGTATTAGAAGGCAAACTTCGTTCAATGAAGGCATCACTTACATTTCATCAGCCAAATCTTCAGGTACTGAGGTTTCAGCACATCCTCAATGCAGAGGAATGGTCAGACAAAAGTGCCAATTGTGTTTAAAATGTCAGTAAAAATTAGAGACGAAGTACGCGCTCACACACACACACACACACACACACACACACACACACACAAAGATGATGAGGGGCCATGCAGGGAGGGGCTAGCCAAGCCTGAAGTGCATATGGAGGACCACAATGTCTCTTCTGATCCCCCTCCTAGTAAGGCAACAGGAATGGAAAAGGTCAGCAGGAGGAAGGGTCAGCAGGGGGAAGGGTCAGCAGGGGGCAGGTCAGGGGAGATTGGCTGTAAAAATTGCATAAGGAAAAACAAGTGAAATTGTATCAGGCATCTGCATTCTATCCTAATTTTAGTCTTGGTTTTATTTCCTCTCTTCTCTTTCCCATCCCCACTCCCCATTTGTATAATACCTTGTGTTAATTGAATCACAAACATGCCTGGAGTAAGTTTTATAATTCATTTATATTTATTTCAATGATACTTTGCAAGGGTAACCCATGCTTTTTGATGTTGCAGACAGTAGAAAAAGAAGTCCAACATCTATCTACCACCCTAGCTGAAGGAATAACTCATTTTGAAGTGTAAATGTACATTAAGCCTTCCTAAATGGGGAAATCTAGCTTCTAAAAACTACCGAATGTTTCTGATGGCTTTTTAAATCGATCCATGACATTGTTTCTCATAGGTAAATTGGGGTTAGAGATACATCTTTGACCTTACTGCTTCCAGTTCCAAGATCTTTCAGTGGGAGACCCAGAAAGCCACTGTGTTTGGTGACACCTCCATGTGGAATGTGTATAGCATTACTTCTTGGCTATCTCTGCCAGAGACATTCCTCTCACTGTGTCGCAGTGAGGTTAGACACACTGATCTCTGGCTTTATTACTATGAGAACAGTCCACAGGCCAGAAAAATGATCTTCAAAGCTCCAAATTTTATACTTAACTTCGACTTAATGCTAAAAGAAGCTAACAATAGTTTTAATTGTAATACTGTAGAAGATGTTGTATATTGAAATACTACAACTTATAAAAAAATTTTCAAAATTATCTGTGCTCTGAATATCTCGCCACACTCATTTCCTGCCCCCCTTCCCTTATTTATTCCTCACTTGAATGAATTCCTGAAGAATACAGAAGGCACACACAGCTGGAACTAAAAAAGTTGTATGCATACATGAGTTATGTGTGTTAAACTGTTTATACTGGTGAGTGGAAGGAAGAGATTTTGTTGCGTGATAAAGAACAAGGATAACGGTGGTGGAATGGGATCTGAGAATAATAAACGTTAAGAACCTCAACAGCTGACATTTAAAATGTTTACAAACCACAAAATTTCCATTAACATAAGCAGTGTTATTATAAAGCAATAAGGCACAACATAAAGAGATACACATACACAAACAATGTCTGCACGCTTCCTGTATCAGAACAGATGAAAGTAGCTAACCTCTGGGAATCTTGGGGGCTGATTCTACTTGCTCCAACTTCTTTAGAATGGGAACAAGTAGATGTCAGAAAATTCGTAAACCATTCCGGCATTTTCTTTTAGGAGGGCATATAAATTCTCCCATAAAATATTGTGCTTCAGGACTTCCCAGTAGTATAGGCAATTCCTACAAAAATGCCTTGTATATTAAAATATTAAGCTCTGATAATATATTTTTAGGTCCCAACAAAATGTATTAGTTTAATGCAGATACCGTGCTTTTTCTAATCATATCTTTTAATCTGTAAACTTTGTACTTTACAGTGGACCTCCCAGCCATTAGTGTCAATTAGGATGTCTCCCTTAGAACAGATGGTACTGAAGGAACAGAACAAAGAATGGGAATAAAATGTGCTTCTGAAACCTTCCTACACACCACTTTAAAACAAAGCTGTTTTTTTTCTTAATAAATGCTAAGAATTGAGAACATAGCACCTTGTAGTTAGCATACTTAAACTCAAGCAAGTCACAGTAAAAGAATTCACTAATGGCTTCCCTCCCAGGAGCATAGAGAGTTCCTATGCACATGAAATAATTAGGACAGTTTTGTGGTGTGTGGAATTTTAACCCTCTGCCATTTCCAAATGAAGAATTTGTAAATCTTGTTTTCCTTGGGTCCCCTTGAACTGGTCCCTAGAACAGCAAGAAAAAATAAATCTAAATTCAGGTGTGCCACTAACTGAGATCTCCTCAGTAATGTGAGGCAAGAACTGGTTATCACTAAAATATCTTTCTTAGTATACTGAAAGTTGTCAGTGAGTGAATGAATGAATGAACGAACATCTCCTGTATTGTCAGTCTAAATGCTCCTGCATCCTGCAAGAATTTCCTCTTCATATGGTCTTATTTGGGGTTTTGTCTAGGAGATGAGCTGAAGAAAATGAATTCAGTATAACAGTTCTTTGGAAAGTTTCCAGGAAGTGTAGGCAATGGAGTGAAGTGAGACAGGAAAGGACTATCTCAGAGGATACTGATGAGCAGATTGCCAAGGCTATTGCCACAGTGTAGTGGATAGCTCAGGTGACCAGTGGACTTAGGGGAAACTTTTTAAAAGAAACTATAGACTCACTTCACCCCAGGATCAAGGAAACAATTTATCTGCTCATGGCTGTTTATCAGTGGCTCCGGTCTCTGCTTGAAATTAACAATTAGAGGTGTCTAACTCACATCTCTAATTCACCCTTCAGAAGATCAGGGTCTTCAGAGACAGCCACAGAAATTTACATCTGGAATCCACTGATCTGTGCAATATGGCAGGTGCAGAGGACATACAGGCAAAATTCCTTTCTACGTAGCATCAGACTTCATAAGCTCAATCTTACATGGCAAAACAAAGATAGATTAAAACGTGACAGAATAGCCCAATGTCAGTTTGACTGTGAAATTGAGACAGATTATCTACATGGTATGTACGTGTATTCAGGTAGATATAACATCCTTTATGCACCACTGAACAAACACTTATAATCATGTCATACTGATTTTCCTCATCTAATTCAATTGAATCAAGGTCAACTATCATAAAATATTAGTTTTTAAAAAATGATCTTCCATGTCTGCCATCAGCCTGATCAAAATGAATTGAAGTCGTGTGGCAAAATGAAACAGCTCATAGCAACTTCTTCAGTTAGGTGATAGCCATAGACTGGCCCTACATTGGAAATACTTTTAAACCCTTTTTTATCATTTCTACCTCTGTATTTCCAGCCAATTTTTAGGAATCATCTACTCAAGAAACAAGCTGAAAAGATATTGTTTGTATCCAAAGGTAAGATGTTAACTCCACCTTGGCACATGAAGGCTCCAGAACTTTCTGTGCTCATCAACATTGTTTATGATAATAGCATCTGCAATAACTTGTTGTTTTCCTGGAATGGTCCCACATGTCTCTGTGACTACGCGCTCCTATGGGGAACATTCAGAGCTCTCAGTATGAAATGACTGAGACTCTGAGGTTTGAAAGAGAGGCATGCACTGAGTAGGAGGGTTTGGATGGAAGAAATTATCTGAGATGTTGTATTAGTACATGATTATCCTTGAAGTCCACAGGCCCATATGGCCCCTACCATCTGTGTCTTCCCACATACAAACTCCTGAAGTGCTTCTGGATACAGTCAAATGTTCTCTGAGGCATACACAGTTTTAGGGCATTTGTTAACATCCAAATACTCAGAAAACTCACAGGAGAGCTTTTTAGAGAATTTATCAGATGGGTTTAATACTTTCTTCCAAATTGTTAATTCTTGATTTCGGTAGTGGGATAGGTTAGGTTAGGTTAGGTTAGGTTAGGTTAGGTTAGGTTGTTTGACAGGTTTTTGAGACAGGGTCTCATTGCTTAATACTGGGCTAGAAATCACTACATAACACAGACTAGATGCAAATTCATGGCAATCCTCTTCCACCTTACACGTGTTGATGTTGTTGATGTGACAGAAGTGAGTTATTATGCCCAGCTCACTTTAGTGAGTCACAGAGACTTGCTCAGTGCCACTACTTTAAAATTCACTTTGCCAATGGTTATGAAGGTGTTTCTTTGAACACTCAGTTTTAAAGATGTTCTAGTTTCTACTTGCTAGTCAAGATGTGTGATTCATCTTTTCTACTCTGTTCCAATTAAAACATTATTTTGGATGTTAGTGAAAAAAATTTAAACTTAAAAAGAGAGTAAACAAGTTTTGACTTTTCAAAACACAAACTCACTTAATGTCAGAGCCAAGACACCATTGTACAAATAGCTTTAGCATTTAATTCTTGTCATCTGTGATATACTTGTGGTGACACTTCTCATACACACAGGGCTGTGATGTTAGTATAAAGAAATTTATGAGCAAATATACAAATAAATATCTTACTAGATTGTCAGGATAATTTACTGATTTTTCAAGGTCATGAGTTTATAATAATCATTAAATTTGCTTAAAAGAACCTGATGAAAAATAAGAACAGTCTACCTACATAAATGTATACAATTTCATAGTCACTTTCACACATATTCTTGCATCCCCAGGGATCTACAGAATCTACAGACCTCCAGGTTAATGCAGGCTAATATAATTGTTGACCCACTATCTTCATAAAAATCTATACTTATACATCTCACCTAGGAATATCTGAGGACATTTGAAACTTTGTGTCCTCAGACATGATAGCTAATGTCTTTGAAACTTGTTTATTCTTCAATGAATGGTAGAAAAAAATCACTAATCATTTTAAATTATACCGCATACCAAACCCTCAGTGTCTGTTTCTGTAAATACTTCATCATTAATCATTATTTGATTTACAATCTATGCTTTCCATGATGTGATACTATAAGTTGTTATCACCTCAACTGATCACTGTTGTTCAAGTTGACAGAGTTCTGACAAAAGCTCCTGTTTTAGATGAGAAGTTAAAGAGAAATTTCTGTTTGGCTAACAAAAAACATATTTAAAAAAATTTAAAATTTAAAAGTAAGTTTCTATAGAACACACAAGAAATTTTATGAGTAAAATGTTATTTAACTCAAGTAAGCCATAATTAAATAGAAAATAGTACTCATCATATCAGAATCTTTTTAATAGCTTAAAATCATGTTCAGTGAGAAAAACACATGTATATGGACGAAATTTAAGTGGACACATTTAACCTTAGTAGGATTATGTTCACATTTAAAAGATTACACAGTGACAAAAAGGCTCAGCCAGAAGGAAGAAACGTCCCAGGACACCATTTCCTCAGCATCTAGGGATATGCTAAGTAACATCTGAATAAAGAGGGTTGGCTTTTCACTGCCCCCACGGAAATGCTTAAATGTTTGGATTTATCTATGAGAACTCAGAGACAGTCAGTGTTTATATATTTGGATACGTTTTAAATATTTACAGCATGTAAATTGCTTAAGAGTTTGAACATGGTTTAGTGAATTCCTCTTGAAGTTTCTGTAGAAATGAAACTTGCTAAGTGCAAAGCCATTTGCCGACCACAAGGGGCCTTATGCCATCAGTGTGAGAAGAGAGTTCATAGGTACAGTGTCCATCACGAATTATAGGAGACTTTTCCAATTCTGGGTTATGTTCTCAGTCTTTCTAAAATAGGCCTGTATTACTTTCAGCCAGTCCCATTTTTATTATAGCCATTCTGCAGAAACTTTTTTTTAAAAGGTATTCATGGGCTCCTTTCTTCATAACAAAATCCTACTTGGAGCTGAAAACCCAGTTCCCAGCTCTTTTGAAGATGTATATGAACACCTAATATTTATCTGACACAATATAAGACAAGCATCTTGTGAAGATTTTAAAAGGACTGGCTTCTGACCTCTCAATCCATCTCTCTACTTGCAAAAAAGAAGTGTCAGTTTGTCAACACAGTGACCTTTTAAGGAAACTGACCAATAAAGTATAGGTATTATAGGAGTCTGACTAGAAGCTGGTTTTTGCACTAGTCTAAACCTCAGCTTCCTACAAACTAGGTGGCAATGACCGATGGGGTCATGTGACACAATGCAGCAATTAACAATAATTCAGACAACAAACAAGATTTCTGAGCACACATGACTAAAACATAGCTCAAAACCAAATAAGCAATGAACCAAAGTGTTCCCAGCAGTGCTCACTGAAGCTTCATCTCAGGACTTCATTTCTCCTTTTCTTTATCCATCTAGCACACACACTTTGTATTACTCCTGCCTCCACACAATGAATAAATCCTGAAACTCATTGGCTAAAATTCAATAGTCTTTTCTGTTATATGTTGTATCATTTTTGCTTTACTCTTTGTGTCTCTGCTGTACAAGCAAAGTTTCTGCCTTTATGGAAATATACAAGGTTAATTATAACAAAGAGACATTTGATATTTTCCTGCCATAATTCCTTAGCCTTGTAAGAATCAAATTAGTATATCTTTGGATTTTATTGTTTTAGAAGGATTGGTTTTATAAATTGCTATTTGAGGTTTTTTTTTTTTTTTTTTAATCACTAAGTGGATTTGGCTTGGCATTAGGACAGAATTTACTCCAATTTCTGAAATGAATTTAAACTTAATTCCTCCATTTTGTAGATCCTAGTTCTGTGAACCGGCATTCTCAGAATTGATAGCTATAAAATCAGACTACCCATCTTCTATAAAAAGCATTGAAGATGTTCTATAAACATCATGTGCAGTAGTAAATGTTCAGCCAGATATTCATGTGAAAATAAACAAGCATGTCCATCAGCTCAGCATACTATTTGCTTTCATCTTTTAAAATGACAGAAATTACATGTGTCATGGTCAGTGAGAAGGCTCTGCAGGTAAAGGCATGTGCCACCAGGACTAAGACTTGAGTTTGATATCTGAAACTCAACTAGGAAAGAATGGATATCCTCAAGTTATCATATGACACACACACGTGCAAGTGTGTGCAAGCTCTCACACACACAAAATTCAAATGTAATAAAAATTATATGTATACAAAATATTTACAATGAATTTTACAAGTACTTTCAGTGTTTATTATACAATAAATATATTCTATAGTACATTTAAAAGCATTTTACTATATATTTCTTTATGAGTTATTAGCAATAAAATTTTGGTTTGTATAGCTATTAAATAAATATGCCTGGGAACCTTTGGAATAATTGACAAGGATGTCTTAGACACTACTACAAAATTTAGGTTCCTGCCAGTTCTATTGGTTTCCTTCCAGAACTGCTAGATATTACCCTATTGCTGAAGACATCATATACTTGATTCAGAGAACATGGGAAAAAATCAAGCAAGCACTCACTCGGAAGCTTCATCTCTAGTGGATAGTTTTTATAATGGTAGAAGGTGAAGTGCACACTACCAGAGATAAAATGGAATCACCAATATTATCCATTTATGAATCCTGTAAGATATGGTGTTGTATCTGTTGAGACAGCCCAATAGTGGTAATATCACAGAAGTAACTAAACATGTCTGAATGGATTTAATGCCTAATCAACAAGTCATAACTCATACATAGGCAAGGAACCTCTAGCTGGACATGTCATAGACCCTGGGGCAATCAAATACTGTAATTTTGCTGAGTGAATATATTGAACTAACTCATCATTAAGTCTGTATAGTTGGTCATGGGGTGACCCTCATTAGAAAAACTTCTTTTTGCAGACTGTGGAGAGTAGCATAGAGATTCATGACAGGTCAAAGTGCAAAGAATAAAATACTATGGAATTCTTGCCTCTAAACTTGGTATCTGTATCATAACCCCTCCCTGCAAGGCTCAGGGATTATGGCAGATTGTAAAAACCAAAGACAGTGGATTGCTAAACGGTGAGGACTGAAGGGCAATTACACATATTAACTTATATCTGCATGTGACAGCATGCAGAAAATCTGCTCAGTCTCAGGCAAAAAAAAAAAATCCATCATAAAGGAGGGAGGTGAGCACAGCTTTGTAGCCCTAGTTAAGCAGATACTGGCAATGAACAGATGCTGAGAGAGGAGAGTTAGCTTTTTGGAGGATATGGTCCCTAGGATGTAGGTCATGCTCCATAGAAGACCACCTAGTACTATATGGGCAGGACAGCCTGTACTTGATGAGTGGATCTTAAAACGTTAAAAAGGACAAAATATAGGATGGGCTGAGATGAATCTGAACGGAGTCAAAGGAGTGTGTGAGTGATCGATGCATTGTATGAAATTCTCAAAGAATTATGAATAACGAGGAATGCTAAGGTAGAAAGGGAGGACAACAATTTCTTTGGTGAAAGAAGGTCACACGTGAGCAGTTCAAGAAGCCATACTTTAGAGTATGTAGAGTCATAGGGCAACCCCCCATCAGAGAAACTTCTTTTAACAGACTATGGAGAATAACACAGAGATTCATGACTGGAACCTAAAAGACACTTTTATGAGGCTTATAGTCAAGAGGAGGCAAGCAGTAAATAAATAATTTGTAACTAGGAACCATAGCGTTAAGAGACAATGATGTAATGAAGATATTTCAACATAAGATCGTGATTTAGAATGAGTTTAAAAGCAGCACTCTCATAAATAATGCAATAATCAAAACTAAAAAATGTACAACATTACTATGAGGAGAGTCTGAGATAGAGGAAAATACGCAAATAATATTATCTGGGAAATAATTTCATTTCCTGAACTCATCATTGCTAAAGGTTACATTGCAAAGTCATGCAGGATGTTATTGTTTGGCTTTGTAGCTTACCCCATAGTTCATGACCGAACACTTAGTCCCGGTCTTCATAATGTTTGGAGAAGTTATGAGAGTTTGGGAATGGAAGACATACCTAGCAAAATTGAGTCATGGGAGCAGGCTTCATGAATTATAGCCTGCCATGTTTCTGGTGCAAACTTACATCTTCCTGTTCTACCAAGTTGTAAAAGCCCCTGTCACATGTTCTTGCGGCCATTAATTCCATCATGTCTGCCCCTCTGGGATAGAAATAGTCTTTAAAATTGCAACTTACAATAAACCTCTCCTTTCTCAAGAAGCTCTGTCAGATATATCTGGTCACAGTAATGAGAAAAGTAACTAACAAGACAGATGAAATATACAGAAGCCATGCTTCTATATATACATAATTTCACTAAATCTAGGCTAGGGTCATATTCTTCACAGCAACTGAAATTTCTCAGTTTCTTTATGACAACTGGTTATCCTATTCTTATATCCTGTTACATTCTTTTTCTATGCATGTCTTATCTATAGCTCAAATATACTCCAGTACTAAAGTTCCTATTGTGTATTTCATAGTCTGCGATAGTGCAAGAAAAATATAATGGTCTTCTACATTGACTTAAACTCAGATAAAAAATTCGAATTCTCTCAAGCCTTCGGATTCTTCACTGGCGATAAATACACTCTGCACATTAATTGCACAAACACCTTTCTCTGGGAATCTTCTAAAAGGCTGATGACATCTTCACTGCCCTCCCCATCCCTGCAGGGTTACTCTGGCCTTGATCACTCACCATATCCTCCTCTTAGGACTTCAGTTCCAGGATGAAAATTTATAAAGCCCCTTTTTCATCAATTCTAACTTATTTCTTTCATATTTGACTTTTCTTCTCTTGACAGACTACTTTAACCTCATAAGAGAGGAGTATGTTCCTTGTTTACGCTTTGCAATACATTGTGAAGAATACGTACTTCATTTCAGTAGACCTGAGTGTCTAACCACCTGAAATTCAAAATCCTAGGCTCTAATCAATCAGAAACCCTAGATCAAATGAGTATCTTTCTTGTGAATTTGAAACTCAATTTAGATATTGAATAGGCTAAACATTGGCTAATTGTCCATTTATCTTATGCAATTCTTTCCTAGACGTAATCTCAGCTTACAAGATATGGAGCAATCACTTGGGAGCTACAGTGTAGACAATGAGGAAAATATAAAGATCTCAAAATTTAATTCTACCACCGATTTTAATAAACATAAGGAGAGGAAAACAAACAACATTCATTCTACTTACACTATAGCTTGCTCTCTATGGATCTGATCAGCTTTGGCAGAGGGTGTCCTTTGATATGGGGACTAGAGCTTTCACATCCATCAGACACCAGGGCTTTAAGGCTAAATTCTACTACTTACCAACTGAGAATCTTTGGGCATTTTAATTAGCTGTTATAAGCTTCTTGATGGCCTGTATCTGTAATATTACTTGTACTAAAATCAAAGAACTGTTTTGAGGATTAAATTAGATAATCTTCATGAAGCATTTATAATACTGTCATAAAATGCAACTTAGAACAACCCAGTAATAGCCAAGAATCTACCCAGAATTTCAGGGCAAATAAGGTCATATGGAGGGTCTAATCCCATACAGTTAGTAAATGGGAAGGAAAACATATTTCCAAATGACATGCAGCTGGAATTTTCCCATCCTTCTGATTCCACTAGGTAAAGTTCTTGTGCTTTGCCTATTATACCAGAACAATGGTCCACTTCCTTGAGCAATGATCACAAAGTCTGATTGGATTTTGAGTAGTTATACTTATTAGTAACAATGGTTGGATCCAGGAAAGGGCTCACTGACAAAGAGGCTCGCTACAGGAGCATGAATACAAGAGTTGGATTCACAGGGACCGGCATAAAGCATGTGTTTGCAATCTCAGATCTCCAGCAATGAGATGGGAGGCAATGAAAGAAACTCAGGGCTAGGCTGTTTAAGTAACAGCTAACAAGCAAAGATGCCCTCTCTGAAGATGTCAGATAAAGCCCAACCCCTAAGTTTGTACTTTGCCCTCTGCCCATATGCTGATGCATCCTTGAATCAACACTCACTCACAAAAATATGTTTAAAATTGATTAATATAAATAACCATCTAAAGGTGTGCAAAGGTTCATTATGATACTGAGCATTGATAATGAAAAATGTAGGAGTCTTTTGCTGAATTAGCACATTGAAATTTTTGAGTCATCTCTTTTGTCTACATCAATTAAGATGCTATACTGAAGACACTGAGGGGAAATAAATAAACAGATATATATATATATATATATATATATATATATATATATATATAAAAGAGTGAAATAAACAGAGAACGAAAAAAGGATTTATCGCTAACCTGATATTTGGGATTATTTTCTCATTCTCTTCAGGAATGAAAATGTTTTCTCAAACTCTATTTTTTATTACAAAGATCTAGAAAAACAAATCTGTTTGTCAAAAAATATTTTAATTTTATGCCATTTTCAAATTAATGTAGGGTGTGCCACATTAATTTTCTACAAATATTATAAGAGAATAGAATTTGTATATATAGTGCCAAAATATTACAATAAATAACATTTGTTACTATGATAATTAAATGCTTATTTTTTTAAAAACAAGGCTTCATATAACTTGGGTTGATCTCAAACACCAGCTTTGTAGCTGAGAATAATCTTGAACTCCCAATCTTCCTGCCTTTACCTCTCTTGTCCAGGAATTGCAGGCATATGGCACCACACTTGGGATTATATTTAACTTTAAGGTACTTCACATGACTGAAGTAACTGGCAATACCAGCAATTAGACACAGTACCCATAAGTATTAGTTAAGCACTCTGCCACCCAGTTACATCCCAGCTCTATTTTTAGTTTGTATTTTTATATAAAGTCTTGGTAATTTGCACTAGCTGATCCTGAGCTCATTTTATAACCCTCGTATCTTTGACTTACATCCCTTTAACTTTATCCTCTCAAGTATCTCGGAGAAAAGTCTTACAAGTCCAGATCTAACTAAAGTTTGAATGACTGAAAAATGACAATAGTCATTGCTCATTCATTATATGTATTCTATTTGTTTTCCATGGGAAATTGTACATTGTGTTTCTTTATTATCAGAAATAATTTCTTAATGGAAAGAACTGATGATGCAGAAAACAATATTTTATTTGGAAAAGAAAACAACCTTCAGAAGAAAATGAGTAGGATCGAATACATAAGCATAATGTTGCAATAAAAGCAAAAAAATAGAAGCAAGATAGAAGTCAGAGTCCATAGGTACCTATAGATAAACATATGTTTATGTTAAATCTAACTAGACAAGAAATAAGTTTTTACTTCTCGTTGCATGACTATTTTCAGTGAAGTAAACTATGAAATTTCCGGTTGACATTGCTTGACATTATGAGAATGAATTGACTGAGGAATTCAAAGGACACTGCCTGAAAGTGATGATAAAACACTCAGAACTAACCTAACCCAAAACAATTATCAAAATGGAAATAGAGCTTATTATTGGCAAAGAAAAACAAACATAAAAGAAAGTATAGCCTGATAATGCTGAAATGTAAAAATGTTGATAAATCTAGGTTATAATTTTCATACGGCACTGAAAAAAAAAAAAGCTGTACTGCTGAAAAACAAAACACTCAGGTTAAGAATGGTCTCATCCAAGCCTGACTGCATAGGAGTTCATGTCAAAAGTATCCCCTCTCCAGGAAAAAGACATTGGAATGCATATGGCCCTCATGCCTCACTGGACAACAACTGGAGGACTGGAGCCATTACAAGGTCCCCTTTAATTACTGGAGGTCAGGCCTCTATCCCCGCCTTGGCAAGATTAGCATCAATCGCCATGGCCCTTATATACTTGGAAGAGGGAGGAGATGTCAGGGGCAGCCCTGCTTATATACTAAAAGCCTAAAATCAGCCATAAGTCTAAAATAAGCAATAGGCCAGACATATATGCCTGCTAACACAAAGTCTTGGGTCTCTGTGGAAAAACACTGAAACAGATGACTATAAGCTATTGTAAAAAGGCAGCTTTTGTGGAAATCTACCAGCCTAGGTAGTCATAGACCTTGGAAATAGGCAGCCTTGGTGGATATTACCAACTTAGATAAGGACAAGTGAATCATAGGCAGAGTCATAGTGACCTGTCCCCTGAACCTTCACCCAGCTGATACCCTGTTCTGAAAGATATCTGTACTCTCTCTGAACACCTATGCTCCTGTGTCATCCCCTTCCCCACATCCTGCATTTTTGTGTTCGTAACCCCTGTGTTAAAAAGTAAAACTTATGATTTGATGATGATGATGATAATAATAATAATAATAATAATAATAATAATAATAATAATAATTGTCTCACCAAGCTCCTCTGCTACACTGTGATTATGTAGCTGAGCAAAGTGGGAAGAGAAAAGTCACCCAGTAAATATCAAAGACAACTGAGAGGTTTAAGGAATGGCAAAAGGCTCTGTACCTGAACTAGAGGAAGTGAAATATTAGTAGGCATTTGAAGTGAGCCTGATGTGATCGATATCTAAGACACACTTACTCAGTTCACGAAGAGGAAACAGTAAAGTTGTAAGCATTTTTATGGGGCAACTTCACAGCACAGTTCTGACTTCTAAATAGAATAGTAGAAAGAGATAGTAGTATAAAGTTGAATTTCTGGTCAAAATGCTTGGAAGAGTACAAGTATAAATTGTGTATACCATGATTCAAATACATTGCTACCACTGTACAGTTACTTTTAGAGAAGCAGAGATGGCTGGCTGGCTATGACATTCCCCAACTCTCAAAAAGTTTCCAGAAAAGCAATAGAGCACATGCAATTAGGTTAGCTCACTTCCATGGCAGGAAAGTTCTAGACATAATTTTATTTTCAGAAATGCAATCTCCTGAGATCAAGGTAGCATTAGGTCTCACTAATCTACCGAGTTCTTTGGGAAGGACAAATAAATGTTTGGACAAGGAGGAGCTGCTGCATAATTGTTTCTGACAGGAGAAATTTCCAAAATGTTATTAAGCCTCCATAACAGAATCAAATTTTGTTAGCAGGGCAAGAAAAATGAAGTACTTGTTTTAAAAATTTGTATAAGATAGTCAGTTGGGTCTGAATTTCTAATTCACTTCACCTTTTCTTCAACCAATTTCAAGTCCTTCTTTCAAATATCAACACATTATTCATATAGAAATTCCACATGAAATATCATTAGGTAGTATTTTCGTAATATCTATGAGACCGTACGTATTGTATAGTAGTTCTGGAAGATGCCTTGGGACTCCCTTTTCTGGAAATGCAAGAGTTCAAGTAGAGAAAGTCTTGAACCCTTTGACTTGAAAGTATAATGGCCAGAGTTTAGGAAAGGCCAAAGTGCCAACTGGAATCTCTTTTTTATTTCCACTGTTTCCCTTGAAAAGCCAAGTCAGGATGCTCTGCAGTCAGAGGCTCCACAGCCTCATCAAGGGGCGGGATGACAGGCAACTACACAGGAAAACACCAATTATCAGATATGTCATGAGCCTGAAGGATGTGACAGAAAGGAAGCCAGAACCAGCATGCTGTGCACTTATATACATACATACATACATACATACATACACACACACATACATACATACATACATACATATCAGAGAGAAAATGTAGAGCCCTTTGACCTTCCAGACAAGTTTACTAAAGCTCAAGTTGCCTAGAATTGCACACACTACACGGTGGTCCAAAGATCTCTGTACTAGTAACACAAACTTGTATCAACAACCAGACTTCAGGCTAAATAAATAAGTAAATAAATAAACTAAATTTACATGCATGCAAAATTAATAAATGCATAAACAAAAAATTCCTACTAAGCATTAACTGCATTCCAAGGAGTTATCCACACTCAAGAACAAAAGCTTTAGAAGGAATTTCAATACAACTTTAAATATGTTGAGTTGTAAAATCATATGACAAACTAGAAAGAAATGAGCATAAGAAGGCTCCCCCTGCCTTCCGCCGCTCGCCCCTCCTGCAGTCTGAGGCCTGCGGGTAAGTGCACCCAGGAGCCCCCCAGACACATTCTGGAGGATCCATAGAACCATAACCAAAGCTAGCACGCCCCTTCCGCCGCTCGCCCCTCCTGCAGTCTGAGGCCTGCGGGTGAGTGCACCCAGGAGCCCCCCAGACACGTTCTGGGGGATCCATAGAACCCATAGCCAGCGCTAGCATGCTCCTTCTGCTGCTCGCCCCCCCTCCGGTCTGAGGCCTGCAGGGTCTGAGTCCCAGACCAAACCTCTACCAGGTCTGCAGTTGTGTGGACCCCGGATTCCACCTGAGACATACTGGAAGGTCCGCTCAACCCAGAGCCACAGAGGAACAACTGAACTCAGAGTGTCAGACAACATACCCTGAGATATCCAAGAGGAGACACTGCACCCAGAACAGCAGACATCTAGCTGGACTGCTACCTTGGAGGCACCATATCCTGAGGCATCCTAGAGATACCACTGTAATCAGGGCAGCTGGAAAAAAATCACAAAGACATCTGGACTCCTAGAAGACCAAACAAAAGCGAGACAACTGGAAAGACAGGCTTCAATCAGAGACAGAAGTACAGGTAGCACTAGAATTAACCAGATGGCAAAAGGCAGGCGCAAGAACGTAAGCAACAGAAACCAAAGTTACATGGCATCATCAGAACCCAGTTCCCCCATCATAGCAAGCCCTGAACACCCCATCACACCAGAAAAGCAGGATTCAGAATTAAAATCACTTCTCATGATGATGATAGAGGACTTTAAGAAAGACATAAATAACACTCTCAAAGAACAGATAGAAACCCTTAGAGAGGAAACACAAAAATCCCTTAAGGAATTACAAGAAAATGCAACCAAACGGGAGAAGGAATTAAACAAAACCATGCAGGATCTAAAAACGGAAGTAGAAACAATAAAGAAATCACAAAGGGAGAACACCCTGGAGATAGAAAACTTAAAAAAACGATCAGGAGTCATAGATACAAGTATTACCAACAGAATACAAGAGATGGAAGAGAGAATCTCATGTGCAGAAGATACCATGGAAAACATTGACACAACTGTCAAAGAAAATGCAAAATACAAAAAGCTACTAACCCAAAATATACAAGAAATCCAAGACACAATGAGAAGGCCAAACCTAAGGAAAATAGGAATAGATGAGGGGGAAGACTCCCAACTTAAAGGACCAGTAAAGATTCTCAACAAAATTATAGAGGAAAACTTCCCTAACCTAAAGAAAGAGATGTCCATAAATATACAAGAAGCCTACAGAACTCCAAACAGTTTAGACCAGAAAAGAAATACTTCCCGCCACATAATAGTCAAAACATCAAATGTACAAAACAAAGAAAAAATACTAAAAGCAGTAAGGGAAAAAGGCAAAGTAACATATAAAGGCAGACCTATAAGAATTACACCAGACTTCTCACCAGAGACCATAAAAAGCCAGAAGATCCTGGACTGATATCATACAGACCCTAAAAGAACATAAATGTCAGCCCAGACTACTATACCCAGCAAAACTGTCAATCATTATTGATGGAGAAACCAAAATATTCCATGACAAATCCAAATTTACACAGTATCTCAACACAAACCCAGCACTTCAAAGGATAATTGGTGGAAAACTCCATCACAAGGAGGGAAACTACAACCTGGAAAAAGCAGGAAAGTAATCTTCCAAAAACCGTAAAAGAAGGTAGCTACACAAACATATCTCCACTGCCAATAACAAAAATAACAGGAAACAACACTCATTTTTCCTTAATATCTCTTAATATCAATGAACTCAATTCTCCAGTAAAAAGACATAGACTATCAGACTGGATACGTAAACAGGACCCAACATTTTGCTGCATTCAGGAAACGCACCTCTGTGGAAAGGACACACACTACCTCAGAGTAAAAGGTTGGAAAACAATCTACCAAGCAAATGGTCCCAAGAAACAAGCTGGAGTAGCGATTCTAATATCAAATAAAATCAGTTTTCAACCAGAAGTAATCAAAAAGGATAAAGAAGGACACTTCATATTCATGAAAGGAAAAATGTACCAAGAGGAACTTGCAATTCTCAACATCTATGCCCCAAATGTAAGGGCACCCACATACATAAAAGACACTTTACTAAAACTTAAAGCATACATTGCACCCTACACAATAATAGTGGGAGATTTCAACACCCCACTCTCAGCTATGGACAGATCATGGAAACAGAAACTAAATCGAGACACAATGAAACTAACAGAAGTTATGAACCAATTGGACTTAACTGACATCTATAGAACATTTCATCCTAAAACAAAAGAATACACCTTCTTCTCAGCACCTCATGGTACCTTCTCGAAAATAGACCATATAATTGGTCACAAAACAGGCCTCAACAGATACAAAAAGATTGAAATAATCCCCAGCACCTTATCAGACCACCATGGATTAAGACTTGTCTTTGACATGGACAAAAACATCAGAAAACCGACATACACTTGGCAACTGAACAATGCTCTACTCAATGATAACTTGGTCAAGGAAGAAATTAAGAAAGAAATTAAAGACTTTTTAGATTTAAATGAAAATGAGGACACATCATATCAAAACATGTGGGACTCATTGAAAGCAGTACTAAGAGGAAAAATCATAGCTCTAAGTGCTCACAAAAAGAAAGTGGAAAGAGCATACATCAACAACTTGACAGCAAACCTGAAAGCATTAGAACAAAAAGAAGCTAGTATACCCAAGAGGAGTAGACGACAGGAAATAGTCAAACTCAGGGCTGAAATCAACCAAGTCGAAACAAAAAGAACTATACAAAATATCAACAAAACCAGGAGCTGGTTCTTTGAGAAAATCAACAAGATAGACAAACCCTTAGCCAGACTAACCAAAGGGCACAGAGACAGCATTCAAATTAATAAAATCAGAACTGAAAAGGGAGACATAACAACAGAAACAGAGGAAATTAAAAAAATTATCAGATCCTACTACAAAGGCCTATACTCAACAAAATTGGAAAATCTGGAGGCAATGGACAATTTTCTAGATAGATACCAGGTACCAAAGTTAAACGAGGAGCAGATAAACCACCTAAACAGTCCCATAACGCCTAAAGAAATAGACACAGTCATTAAAAATCTTCCCACCAAAAAATGTCCGGGGCCAGATGGTTTCAGTGCAGAATTCTTTCAGACCTTCAAGGAAGACCTAATACCAATCCTCTTCAAGTTATTCCATCGAATAGAAACAGAAGGAACACTACCCAATTCATTCTATGAAGCTACCATTACACTCATACCTAAACCACAGAAAGACCCAACAAAGAAAGAGAACTACAGACCAATCTCTCTTATGAATATTGATGCAAAAATACTCAATAAAATTCTCGCAAACCGAATCCAACAACACATCAAAACAATTATCCATCAAGATCAAGTAGGCTTTATCCCAGGAATGCAGGGATGGTTCAATATTCGGAAATCCATCAATGTAATCCACTACATAAATAAACTCAAAGAGAAAACCACATGGTCATATCACTAGATGCTGAGAAAGCATTTGACAAAATTCAACATCCCTTCATGTTAAAAGTCTTGGAAAGATCAGGAATACAAGGCCCATATCTAAACATAGTAAAAGCAATATACAGCAAGCCAGTAGCCAACATCAAACTAAATGGAGAGAAACTTGAAGCAATCCCACTAAGATCAGGGACTAGGCAAGGCTGCCCACTCTCACCTTACCTATTCAATATAGTACTGGAAGTCTTAGCTAGAGCAATTAGACAACAAAAGGAAGTCAAAGGGATACAGATAGGAAAGGAAGAAGTCAAAATTTCACTATTTGCAGATGATATGATAGTATACTTAAGTGAACCTAAAACTTCCACCAGAGAACTCCTAAACCTGATAAACAACTTTAGCAATGTCGCTGGATATAAAATCAACTCAAACAAATCAGTAGCCTTCCTCTACTCAAAGGATAAACAGGTAGAGAAAGAAATCAGGAAAATGACACCCTTCACAATAGCCACGAATAAAATAAATTATCTTGGAGTGAATCTAACAAAGCAAGTGAAAGATCTGTATGACAAGAACTTCAAGTCTCTCAAGAAAGAAATTGAAGAACATCTCAGAAGATGGAAAGATCTCCCATGCTCCTGGATTGGCAGGATTAATTTAGTAAAAATGGCTATCCTGCCAAAAGCAATCTACAGATTCAATGCAATACCCATCAAAATTCCAAATCAATTCTTCATAGAGATAGAAAGAGCAATTTACAAATTCATTTGGAATAACAAAAAACCTAGGATAGCGAGAACTATTCTCAACAATAAAAGAACCTCTGGGGGAATCACCATTCCGGACCTCAAACTGTACTACAGAGCAGTAGTGATAAAAACTGCTTGGTATTGGTACAGAGACAGAAAGGACGATCAATGGAACAGAATTGAAGACCCAGAAATGAACCTGCATACCTATGGTCACTTGATATTTGACAAGGGAGCTAAATTCATCCAGTGGAAAAAGGACAGCATTTTCAACAAGTGGTGCTGGCTCAACTGGAGGTCAACATGTAGAAGAATGCAAATTAATCCATTCTTATCTCCTTGCACAAAGCTCAACTCCAAGTGGATAAAGGACCTTCACATAAAGCCAGGTACACTGAAAATATTAGAAGAGAAGTTGGGGAAGACCCTCGAATACCTAGGCACAGGGGAAAAGTTCCTGAACAGAACACCAATGGCTTATGCTCTAAGTTCAAGAATCAACAAATGGGACCTCATCAAATTGCAAAGCTTCTGTAAGGCAAAGGACACTGTCAACAAGACAAAACGGCAACCAACAGATTGGGAAAAGATCATTACCAATCCTACATCTGATAGGGTGCTAATATCTAATATTTACAAAGAACTCAAGAAATTAGACGCCAAACAACAAAATAACCCCATTAAAAAATGGGGTACAGAGCTAAACAAAGAATTCTCAACTGAGGAAACTCGAATGGCCGAGAAGCACCTTAAGAAATGCTCAACATCCTTAGTCATCAGGGAAATGCAAATCAAAACAACACTGAGATATCACCTCACACCAGTCAGAATGGCTAAGATCAAAAACTCAGGTGATAGTAGATGCTGGCGAGGATGTGAAGAAAGAGGAACACTCCTGCATTGTTGGTGGGGTTGCAAGCTGGTACAACCACTTTGGAAGTCAGTCTGGCGGTTCCTCAGAAAATTGGACATAGCACTACCTGAGGACCCAGCTATACCACTGCTGGGTATATACCCAGAAAATGCCTCAACAAATAACAAAGACATATGCTCCACTATGTTCATAGCAGCCCTATTTATAATAGCCAGAAGCTGGAAAGAACCCAGATGCCCTTCAACAGAGGAATGGATACAAAAAATGTGGTACATTTACACAATGGAATATTACTCAGCTATTAAAAATAATGAATTCGAGAAATTCTTAGGTAAATGGATGGATCTAGAAAATATCATCCTGAGTGAGGTAACCCAATCACAAAAGAACACACATGGTATTTACTCACTGATAAGCGGAGATTAGCCCAAAAGTTTGAAACAACAAAGATTCAACTACCAGACGACACGAAGCTCATGAAGAAGAAAGAACAAGTGAGGATGCCTAGGTCTTTCTTAGAAGGAGTAACTAAATAACCAAGGGAGCAAATATGGAGACAAAGTGTGGGTCAGAATCTGAAGGGGGGTTGTAGGGAGACCATTGTGTCTGGGTATTCATTCCATAGGCAGTCACCAAAAATAGACGCTGATAGGGATGTCAGGATGGGAAAGCTGACAGCAGCCTGATAAGGCTGTCTCCTTAGAGGTCTCTCAGAGTCGGACATACCCAGAGACAGATACCCACAGCTATCCATTAATCTGATCAAAGTTCCCAATGGAGGAGTTAGAGAGTAAATTGAAGGAACCGTGAACCATACGGGTTGGTGGCCTTGTGAGGAGAGCAAGAATACCAACCAGCCAGAGCTCCCCAGGGTCTAAACCACCAGCCCAGGTGCACATAGGGAGAGACACATGACTCCAGCTGTATATGTAGGGGAGGATGGCCCTGTTGAGCATAGGTGGGAGACAAGATCATTGGTACCCTGAAGGCTGAGCACTGAGGGGGGGGAATCTGAGGGCGGGGAGGGAGGCTGGGGGTAGGTGGGTAAACACCTTCATAGAGGCAGGAGGAGGGGGGATGGGATAAGGGGTTCCTGGGTGGTGGGGGAAATATGGTAAGGGGATAAAATTTGAAATGTGAATATTATATCCAATAAAAGAGGGGAAAAATAGAAAAGCGGTTAGAACCAACATTCTTAATAAAATGTCAGCCCTCTTAAAAAAAAAAAAAAACTATCTTGATACTAAAATTTGTTTTGAGAATTGTATATTGCAGAATGATCAGCCTTGGTGTATCTACTCAACAAGCAAGCTGGGCAGACCTGCTCAAACCTCTGAGGTCCGTGAATTCCATCTGGAGGCAGCGAAGACACAGCATTAGAGGATTGTCAACTTGCTCTCCCCCCCCACTCCTCTTCTAATATCTCAACGCCCATAATCAGCTTGAAGAAGCTAATGATGAGTCAGCGCCCCTATTCCCTGGGCATGGGGACTAAGGTGGTAAATGTTGGGCTGTTTCCCTAGGGAAAAGTAGTGGTTTTGTCGGAATAGAGAGGATTAGCAATAGAGGGTTTATTGCATAGCCATAACCTATTAGTAGAAATCTGTATAATTAATATCAAGATGAAGATATAAATTCTTAAATGGCACCAATTTACTTTGTTTACAAATTTTAAGGTTTTCATTGGCATGAGCTTCTTAGTGATATAAGAGTGAGATGAATATTGTTACTCTCATAGGCATTGTACCAGTATAACACACTTAGGAATACAAAGCTTAGACCCAGTCCTTCTTTAACTTTTTTAACTGATTTGAGATGGTCAGCCCGTGAGTTAAGGGACTATAGCAAATTCATGACTTGGAGTTTATTATAAGGGTGTTCTCTATGTTTTATTTAGAAATAGCTGAGTGGAGTTAACAGGCAACAGTCCAGATTACCTTACATGGATAGCTGGTTTTCAAAACATCAGAAATCCTTAGAATTGACATGACAAACATTTCAGTATTAATGTTCATTTTCATTAGAGACCTGTCTGCTCTGGACAGCTTCCTATGTTAAATTCTAAGAAGAAATTGAGCATCCTTGGAGTGACTCCAGTTGTGGTGAGACAGCCACTAGGCAAGAATTGCCACTTTCCTTCTACAGACAAATTACTGTCCAGAAAAGGACACACTTGCAAAATAGTCGACTGATTATATCTGCCTAGACAGAGTAATCAGCCCTTAATAATTCTGCAGCACTAAGGTCTGTCAGATGATCCTGGGCCAGAAGGCAGAAGAACAGATGCTTCAACGTTTTGAAGTAGAGCGAGTATCCAGGTGTTCAGAGGTCTCTATAAATTGGCTAAGTTTTAGAAGCTATGCTTTGTGCTTCCCACAATTATAGTCAACTCAGTCATTCTGGATTTCTGATGGGGTTGAAAACTTATAGCTATTTACTTTGAGAGAAAAGATCTGAGTGTATGGTCATCAGCTGACATTCATCCTAAAGCCAAGGAAAAAGCCAGGTTCAGAACTAAGTGTTTTAGTTAGGATAGATGACAGAGGTGCTGGTTAGTCAACAAAAGGATGGACTGGGTATTAGGACTATCTTGTACCTCACTGGTACAAATAGGCATAATTATGCTCTAATTGTATTTTGAGAGAAAAGTTTCCTTTTAACAGGAAGGGTGATGTGTAGGAGGAGCTAAGGTGGGAGGAGTACTGAGAGGAAGAAAAGGAGTAAGAAGAGGAGAAGAAGAAGGAGAGGAGAAGCTAGGTGATGAAAGAGAGATAGAGGGGGGAGACAGGGAAGCAGATGTTCATGTATCTCCACCAGTCAAAGATAGTTGATATATCTAGGTTGGGTAGTGGGTTACACCTCTGATTGAACAATACCAAACTTATAAAGCCTATGATTAACATTTCTTAAAAAATGTATAAATGCAAAAAGGAAAAGGGGGCATGGGATAGGGGTTTTCTAAGGGGGGAGAATGGGTAAACGGGATGGTATCTGAAGTGTAAATGAAAGATCTAATAAAAAAAAAAAAAATAAATAAATAAATAAAAAGAAGGCTCCCCCTAATATGTCTTGTGCCACCTCTTTCTATGTCTCATCGTGAGACCATTGGTTCAAATCACTGTTCTAATGAAGAAAACATAGCAAAAGTGATGGGCTGACACCTCCAACCTGAGGTTTCATGTGATTGTGGCATCGCTTCATTTGGTTTCTCTTCTCACATCAGGAAGCAGACTGCCTTGCTGCCACCTACAAACTGGACAGACATACAGATCTGGAAGCCAAGGGAGGGTTCAGCCCAACTTTCAGCAACGGGCTGGTTCCTATCATGAATCACAGAAGTAAGGCCTTCTCCAGAAATCTTCTTAAATATATCATAACCAAGGCCTACACCTAAATCAGAGCCTTGTGAGATGCCCTGACACACAGCACCCAAGTCAGCTGGACCCACTATTTCTGAACCACAGAAACTAAAATATAATAGGTGCTTTTGAAAAAGAATCCAACACATTGGGGTACTTTGCAACACAGCAATAGATTACTAAAATAATACAATGACTGAGTTAGCAATTTGGAGTGCGAGAAGTTACACTCTGAGAGTTTCATGGACATTAGTGGGTAAATAGTAATTGTTAGAATGGACATCTATAAAGGGAAAGAGAAGCAAATGGGAAAAATTGGGATGTTAAACATGTCAGTTTACTGGCTAGTAACCTAGAATGAATGAATAAATAAATAAATAAATAAATAAACAAATGAGTAACTCTCTTATCTTTCTTAGAAGTTGTTTTTTTTTTTAAATCAGTTTATCCCACATGTAATTGTTTAGTAATAAACTTTCAGACATTTCAAGTACACATTAGTGATTACACACACACACACACACACACACACACACACACACACACACATATATATATATATATATATATATATATATATATATATATATATGATTATTGTATATGAGAGTCTTCAGCAAAATGCCATTAAAGTGCTTTGGAGCCACTTTGTCAGAGAGACAAAAGGTCCACACAGCAGGTCTCAAAAACCAGTGTGCTTTGAGCTCTGCTGTTGCATTGTATGTATTTCTATATAAGTAGTTACCCTTTTTGGATGAAATAGTAAAGAAAAACTGGGGAAACAAATTAAAACTGAAAGTAAATCATGAAGGTTTTTTTTTGTTGTTGTTTTACTTGGTGAAACAGCCTTATTCTGTGATAAAACTTTAACCATTGAATTGTAATTTCTATATCAATAACAGCAGAACATGCCTAGCATATAAACCACCATATCTGTTGACATTTAAACTCATGAAATTACCATAGAAACCATCACTTCATGAAAGAGAAAAGGTATTCATCTTAGTCACAAAATTATGTCAAGATTGTCTATATTAAAACAATACCTTGAGAAATATCTTAGGCAATTCTGAGTATTTAAATATTTGAAATCCCCTTTGCAGTTTGGTGTGTAAAAACATGGTCAGGAGACCAGAAAAATAGAAGCAATCAGGTTAAGGTATCCTCTGAATCTTTCTTCATTATACCATAGGCTGGTAGCAGTTGGTTCCCTTCCAAAGTCAACTTTCCTAGAATAGACTTTGTTCTAGGAGTCTTTTCATTCTATGAGCCAGTCTTTTCTGGTCTGCTAACCCTTTTTAGCCTATGATATTAATGCTATGAAGTAAGAAGTTATCATGGGAGTGGATAAAACCTAGAATGAACAAGGCCTGAAGAAATGCATGCTATAGACATGAGCCTGGCCATGCCAAAGACTCAAAATCCTCACACCCATCATAAGTGGGTTAGGCTTGGGGAAATGGCCAGTGTAGATATTGATAGTGTGTGCAGAAAATGGACATCAAAGTGGACACCAAAATTTCTATCCCTGGGTATTTATGGCCTGAGGATCACTTCCCTAAAGAGACTTCTATCCTGATTGGTTCACCCTACTTCCTTGTTCAGCTGCATGAAATAACCCTGATTCTTTGCTCAACTCAGTTAAATAAAAACACTGTGCTTTGAGAGGGATGTGGTTTCTTTATCAGCCAGCCCAAACTCAAAATTTTCTGTGTGACTGTGTGTTTACTTTTTGTTATCTCCCCAACCTAGTCAAGTCTATGTCCCTAGAGCCTTGCAATAGCATGGTGATGGTGTTTATAAGTGAGCCTTTTTTTTTTACATTATTCTCAATTATTCATTTAAACACTTTATTTGTCTTCTAATAGTGGCCTGAGTAATAATATGAACAACACATATGCACACATGGTATATTAATGACTGTTTCTATAAAAGCACCCAACCTAAAAATCCATTAAACACATGTTTGAATACATTTATTATATACATATTTATTGTAAAAATATCAGGAGCTCACTCTTTTTTTCCTGTGTGTTTTCTTGCTTGATCTATGAATGCAAGAAACAAAAATTTATGATATATATTCTAGCTCATCCATCTGCAACTTTTAGACTCTTGTAATGATTTTCCAACCCATGTAATAACTACACAGAGGAAAGAATGTCCTCTCCTCCTCTAAAAGCTAATGCTCTGTGAAGCAGCGTTATGGTCTTATTCCCAACTGGGATGAAATTTACCTTTAAAGTGTTTATACATGTGTCTGGACACCTCCATTCTTCAGTTCACCAAGACACATAGCACCATTTCCTGAAGATATTTGATTGCTACTGCTGTATAATATTGCAATTCATCATATAAGCATCTTATAAAAGAAGTAATGCATAGCAGACCCTTTCACTCACTCTAATACCCGATGCCTTTTCCCGTGTGCCAAGGAGTGAAGATGAGTCCCATGGCCTGTCATCAAATAACATCTTTATTCTTCACAGAAACTCCTAAAAGTTTTTCAAATTTCTCAATGTCAAATTCAAAAGTTGGTCTTTTTTTCCAGAAAATGTCTCTTTTCTACATCTTTCGTTGGCATTTAAGAACCTCAAACTAGGCTATGAACTGCAATGTAAAAGCTTTTTTTCCTACAAAATGTAAAATGCCAAAGTGATATTTACAGAACTGTAAATATCTTTCTCATTGAATTTTAGAACTATCATATAGAAGGGCAAAAAGTCACTCCTTAGAAGTTTTCAAGAAAGTGAGAACAAAGCCAAATGGGCAAACCTCTTATCCCAGTTCACCCTGACGGCTGTGAATCTTCTTGCTATAAAAAGTCAAATGAGAAGCCAGTATGTCATGGAAAGGCTCATGGGAGTTTTCTTCCTTTAGTGGATGGAAAGTCAGCCTTGACATTAAAATTGACCACGATCTTGTCGAAGTACAATTTAAAAACAAGTGTTGTTATACACATTGCAATGTATTCAGAAGAATTAGGCAGAGAAACTGATTGAGCCCAGCAGTTCCAGGCAAACCTAGTTAACATAGAAAAAGCCAGTGTCAAAACAGGCAATCAAAGTGCAATTCAAAAATTGTAACCAGTGTAATGTACATAATTGTAAACCTAAGAGAATCATGGGTTCAAGGCTAGCCTACATAGCAAGTTTCAAGCCAGAAAGAACTAAATAGAAATAAAACGTTTCACCCAAAAAAAGCAACAAAATAGTCAATAACAAAAAGTGAATGAATCTATGACTTTAAATGGGGATTATGCTATTTCATATAGCATTTTAGAAGGCATTATGTCTTCTCCACAGAATGCTTATTAAATATTAGTTCTCAGAACTACAAAAATGGCTTAGCAGTTAAGACCTCTAGTTGCTCTTTCAGAGGACCTGGGTTTAATTCCCATCATCTACATGGTGTCTCAGAAACATCTGTCACTTCAATTCCAAGAGACCTAATGGTATCTTTGCCGTACATCTGGCCTCTGTGAGCATTGCACACACGTAGTCCAAAGACATACACAGAGGTTGAACACACACACATAAAATATTAATAAAAATAATGATATTAAATTATAGCTTGCCATAAGCATGTGATCAACAATATTAAATGTATCTGCACAAGTCAAATCAGGTAAACTGTACTGTGTGCTGTAAATGTTCAGAACTCTTATGAAAATGGAGCAATACTGTCAAACATTTTGTTTAGGTGGTGTTCTACAATGGGAGAAAATGGAGAAATAGAATTAGGCAATTCTGTGATACATTTGAGAAAGAATGAATGAAGCATGGTTAAGAAATAGAAATAGATATGCAGTATAACATAGCACTTTAAAGAAGAGGCTTAGCTTTACTTTCAGTGTGGACACCCAAGAGGTACCTGGTTTGGGACAGTAACAATATCAGCCTGGGCCTTATCACAGGTATAGTAACTGCTCAAGCAAACTGTTGACCTAAATTTGATAAGCAGGAGAATGCTATGATTGAATATGTTGGAGTTTAGTGTTTTTGTTTTTTAAAAGCATGATTAGAGAAGGGATTAGGAAAATGCAACCTGGAAGTTTTGTATAGTCTAAGTTCAAAGAACAATTGTTGAGGGATCAATCCTGAGCCAGTAAAAATTATAAGAAAAGAATGACATGAAGCAGGGTGGCTCCAAGCAGAGAGAAATGGGAGGGCTGTGTACCACTTGCAAAAAAACTCATAATTGGCCAAGTGTTGATTTCTAAAAATGAACATAGAAAGATACCACACTCAAGGTGCCAAAGTGGTAGCAATATATATCGGAAAGGGTTTGTGAGAAAAAATGAAGAATTTATGGTCTTCACACAAGGAGTTCAATGTGTGAAGTCTCAAGATAGTGATACTCAAGAGGATTAGTGGAAATTTTTCTGGAGTACTGGAGAGCCCAAAGAGCTGGTGTCACAAGTTTCAGAGTCAATAAGGAAGAATGTTTGGAAACATAAATGTGGATCAGATCAAAAAACATTAAGACTTGAATTGTAAGAAAGAACTAGGCATGGATTTCTGAAAATGCTTATATCTAGCAGATGAAAGTAAAGCTACTTGAAGAGATACAGTGAAGACTTCCTAGAAGTTGATAGAATATCAGGACATAGAATACTGCAAAATCATTGCATTTCATTGAACACATTAGATAGGAGAGAGCTCCCACCATGGCTTCACTCCTCCTCTAAATACTGAGAGTAACCTTCATTTGCAGCCCATAATGGTGGGTGAGGTGGAATCCAGGTCCTCAAATTAAGCATTTTTTCCCCATAGGGGCAGGGTTATTACGCAATACATTATACTATTAAATAACTGTAAAAGGGTAACTTTTTTCTAGCAAAATTCAAATGAAAAGTGGATACTGTTTTTATTATAAATTCTATCTCACAGATGTCAAAAGCCAGGAATGTTGATATCCTTCTTAAGGAGGTATAAAAATAACTGCAGCTTCTATTTGACTGTAGAATATTTAGTGCGTAGTGGTCATTGGCCTTTAATTAAGCAACCTCAGCTCAACACCTATAGGAAATGATTCTTTTAAAAATCTATTCAAGAGCATGTATTCTAGTTTGATTCCTTAAATTTTTTCTTTCTTATACAAATTAAAGTTTACACAGAAGAATTCTGGTAGAAATAATATACAACAGTTTCTACTGAGTATGTGCGTTGATTATTAGTAAATAAAACATACATTGGGACCCTATTGTCCAAATATTCTTTTTCTTCAAGGTTCTATATACAATAAAATTTCTTTTATTATACTATTTCAGAGTGTACAAGAAAGCAGTAGAAATAGTCTTACTTTCAGTTTGTAAGGCATTTATATTCAGGGCTTCCATTATGAGATTAAACTGGGAAACGAATTAACTGACCTAATACCACTGGCTCTCTCTTGATTATAGGCCTGCTTCACTGAGATATAAAGTATTCTCAACAAAAGCAAGTACATCAACCACCTAAAAGAATAAACTATTTTTATTGTGTTGACTAAACTCCCTGAACCAACACAGTACAAAGATGGAATATTGTATTAGTCAAGTTTCTCTAGAGGAATAAACCAATAGAATGTATGTGTAATTGTGATGGGATTTATTAGATCGGTTTATATGATCAGAGGCTGTTCCCCTATGGCCAGCTGCAGGCTGGAAAGGTGGGAAGAGTTTCTCATTCCAAGCAGTTTCAAGCCTTACTTAGAACAAGAAGACAAGTAATGCAACTCTGGTGTGAGTCCTGAAGAGTTGCTTCTGGAAGTCATCATTTCAAGGGCCGAAAAAAAACAAAAACAAAACAAAACAAAAAAAACCTAGAGTTTTATATTTGTGGGAGGGGTATCAGCAAAAGCACACCTGCTCAATAACTGAATTTAACCACATATAAATGTCCACCTTCTGCTTTCTGATTTGTCTTCATCCCCAGCAATTTGAAAAATGGCACATACTTTCAGAATGCATATTTCTTTCTCATTTTACTGACCTATAAAACAACCATTTCCTTAAAAACATCCTAATGGATACACTCTTTCAAGCAATGTTGACAATAGAAATGATCACAAAATACTGATAAATATGTGTAAAGCCACATAGCTACTTATGTAAAGTAAAATGATTAAAATTTATTCTTAAATACTTTAAGAAGACTGTGTACATCAAAATCTGATTAATACCAAACCAGGGTATTCTTTATAAGAATCAAAACAAGTAGGTAAAGATATAAAGTGAAGATGATATAACAGGCACTAGTCACCAAAAATATTCTGTATAGCACATTCATTAGCATCAAATAAGAGAAGCTTCAAAGCAAAACAATGAATGAGAGTTATTAATTACAATTAGAAAATAGTAATTTGAAATGACCAGAAATCTAGCCATTCTAACATGTATGTCTTTGATAACATAGGTTTAAGTTGAAGAGAACCATCCATCAAAAAGTGGAATTTTTAGTACCTCTTAGTGGCTGATAGATCAAAAAGGAAAAAAATATACAATGAAAGTAATTAGTGAAATAAGTTACAAAGTTAGTTGTTACTTATGTATACAAGATTGTATGTTGAAATATTGTATGTGATAAATAAAAAATATGTTTCAGAAAATGTAGATTCTTGATTGCTTGAATACAAGCTAAAAGAGTGACTGTTAATATCACTGAGCTTAAAGGAAGAAAGCAAAAATGCTCTGACACCAGCTGTATGGAAGACACTAAAACCTATGGATCTGTATGCTTTAACTACATTCATTTTGAGATATGTACCTTATATCTCAACAGATTTTGTTTTGATATTTTAGTTTGTTTTAATATAAAGATATTGTAATGAATTCAATTGCTTTGTGGAAATATAAAAAACAATTTAATCATTGACATGATTTATAAATAACTAGTTGCAAATTAAGTATTTTACTGGTCATGTTAGGTTCATATACTTTCTTTTAAAAATAGTTTTATTGATTATTTGGGAATCTCACACTATGTACCTGATCATGCTCACTTTCCCATCCTTCCATGTCAGCTGACCACTCCTTCATGGTTTCTCCCAGCAAAATAATAATAATAATAATAATAATAATAATAATAATAATAATAATAATAGGAGGAGGATGAGGAAGAGGAAGAGGAAGAAGAAGAAAACAAATTTTGTGTTGTCCATACACTTACTGGAACACAGTCACATTTCTAGTGGCCAGACCCTTAAGGAAGGAAGAATCTTTTACTTCCTGCACAAAGCCACCAGAGGACATCAGTTAAGGAGGGCCATCTCTCTAGCACCTACACATATCAACATGGCTTCAGATGGTATTCCAGACTGCAAACATTGGTATGAGCGTCAGTGGTAATACAGGCCACACACATCAACATAGCCCATGGGCATATTAGGACCACCAACCCACTGATGGCCCTCACTGGCTGCACAGATCACTGGGTCTCAACATAGCCTCAGGTGGCTACATATGCCGTTCACATCAACAAGTCCCACCTCCATGCCCCAATCCAGGGAACAAAGGCTGAGAACATCATCAATTCATCAAGAACACAGACTGCATATGTCCACATGGATCTCAGGCTTCATCATGGCCTGGGGAAGCAGAATGAACCACAGACACCAATATGACCTCCAGTGACATCTTGGACAAATGTGGCCCTTTGAGGAGGTCCAATACAGAAAGTGAGCCTTTCCTCATCTGGGTTTTATTGTTACCCAGAGAAAGGGCAAATCTCAGAGCTGTGTGGCAGGTTGGGAAGCTACATATGCATGTGCTTAAACCCAAAGCTTCTGCACAGCATCCTGTCTAGCCTACTGAATAACAACAGAATATCAACCTTAGTTCTCTCTCTCTCACCTTTCACTGGCATCACGTTTCCAGTTCTGCCTTTCTCCAGAGAACACCCACTACTCCATTTTTCTAGTGCACTCACCTTTCCATCAGATACTTGCTTATTGTAGTCATGTGGGATGGTAAACCATGTCAGTTAGCTTGGTGGGTAAAGTGGGTTGAATCCCTGGAAACTCATACCTGAGACTGTAGGTGCCTCTCTGGTCCCTGCTAAATTCCTGACCTGGAACTCTTGCCACACTTCCCACATAAGGAAAGTAACCTGTGATCACATAGGCCCTGAACAGAGTTCTCCATGCTAATAAAGTACCTAGAGACACTGAGGGTTTAACCAATAAACTTCCCTTCCCAGACATTCTTCCCTGTAAAAAGCATTTAATATCAGGTCCATCCTGAGAAGCTGGTGCGGCATGGTGTGCATCTATTTTCTACGATGAAGAGTCAATAAACAGTTTAGAACCATGGACTGTGTCTTTCATCTAGAGTCACTGTGGGGAGCATGGAGAGGGTCTTCAACTATAGAGCCATAGCTTAATTCTCCCACAGAAGGCCTTTCTGTGCTTCCAGGCACAACTGCAAGCAATCTAAGGACAAACACAGCCGAGCTAAACCAGAGCTCCCCATTTCCCCTGGCCCTGGGCTAGATGCCAACCTCAGCGTACAGGTCCCGGACTCTGCTCTCGATTCCTCGCAACTCAGTGGTGCCTGAATGTCCAGGAGTTTGGGAGTTGCAGGCCTGTGGACATTTGACACTTCACTCCTGATGTCTCTATGCAATTCTCCAGCACCTACTGGGAGCCCAGAAGTCAGAGAATGCCAGTTTAGACTTTCCCACATTTCAGACTGAGCTTTCTTACCCCTGTCATCTTGGCACTTCCATGAGGGCCAGAAGCTCAATCACATCACACTTCCCACATTTTGCCTCCTAAGCAGCCATGCTCTGTGGCGGGGTGGAAAGTGGACCCACAATGCGACATTGACACACCTCTGCACTACTAGACTGAGGCAAACCTGGGTGTCTTCTGCCCACCCTTGCTGCCTCAATTCTTTCTTTCTTTCTTTCTTTCTTTCTTTCTTTCTTTCTTTCTTTCTTTCTTTCTTTCTCTCTCTCTCTCTCTCTCTCTCTCTCTCTCTCTCTCTCTCTCTCTCTCTCTTTCTTTTTGTGGTTATAAGTTACAGGGGCTGAGAGATATCTTGGTGACTAAGAGTATCTGTTCTGCAAGAATATTAATTTAAAAGCCAAGCTCTCACATCAAAAGCTATCAGCCTCACTTGCTTCTAATGCTTTGCCTTAGGTGGAAGAGACAGGCAGCTCTCATGAGCTAGCTGACTAACCAGCCTAGCCCAAATGGCCAGCTTCTAGTTCAGTGATGTTTTAATGCTTTTATGATTAGATTATTCCATGACAGGACTTCTTCTCTGAGACATGGAAAAACTACTGAATTGTGGAGAACTTTTCAGACTATATCTGGTCCATTCTCCAGAGTTACATATGTCAGACTCAGGGAGCCCTATTTTTTACTATCATATCTTGATGTGGAGTAATGAGAACAGCAGAGTCGACAATTGATTTTTTTTTTTGATGTAAAAGTCTGAGCAGCCCACAAGCTAATGTTATGAAGGGGTCAAAAAAGAACCTACTGGCTCCCAAGATATGTGGGTGCAACCTCAGCTTTGCCTAATGTTGAGAGTCAGCTTTTCAAATTTTCTCTAAAGGAAGATATGGAGGCTCCTAGCAAACCACTGAAGTGATGTGTTATACCGAAGGCCAGTGGTAGAGGAAATGGAACCCAACAGGAGATGTTGAGAGGCTGTGACTCCTGGTGAAAACTGATCAATTGCAATGCAGGCTTTTAAGGAAGATATAAATCTCAGGAAATGCACATTGAGTGGATTGCAAGGTGAGCTTTAGAACTGTGAGAACTTTAAATGTGTCACATGGGGCTTAGAAAAATGGGTTAATGAAAGAGACACAGGGCCAGAGTGAAGGACTTGAGTTATAATGCAAAGACAGCCAAAGGTTCACAATCGGGGGGGATTTGAGTGGTGAACCTGACCAAGCAAGAAGTGACAAATCAGTCTTCAAATCTTTCCTCTCAGATTACACAAAGAGATAATTCCTCCTGTAATATAGCCTAAGACCTGTAAATCCCGAGTAATATTTTTGTTTATTTACTATTTTGCCTTGTTTGTCAAACAATGACCATAGAGGTAATCTTTTCTGTGGTATTTACCACAGTTGCTCATGACAGCCAAGAAACATTCACATTAGAAAGCTTATCTTTATTATGCATATGTATAGGTCTACACATGGTTAAATTAACATTGACTATTATCACTGACCACTTATAAAAAGCATAGTTAATAGCATTTTATTTTGAATACAGAATTTGAAGATATAAGGAGAAAACTGAGAACAGAGTAACACAGAAACCTTCACTGCAGAAGGAAGTCATGCTCTGAGAGAGATGAGCAAATAGTCACTTTTCAGAAATGTTAAGTCTGGTGGGAGCTCTACAGCTGAGTTTTCAAGATGATGACAAACCACAGGAAGCTGGTAACTCGGGAGCTTGGCCTAGCTCAAAGAAACTAAGATCTGGGAGAAGGATAGTGAACATTTTGACCCTTGAATCTCTGAGAAGCCACAATAAGGACATTTCTAAAACAACAAAGAAAGAGACAAGACAGAGAAAACAAGAAAAATGAACCAGGAAAATATAACAGCTTATCTAGGATAAAGAAGCATTGTCAGAGAGGCCCTGACAGGAACAGAAAAAGGAAATGGAGACATACATGAAATGAAAATAGCTGTTTTCCTTTTGTATGTCTTCCTTCAATAACCCTAGAATTGGAATAGCCTAATATGGATGGAACCAGAAAAAGAAGGAATGTGGTTTCCCATGAGGGTCAGCAGAACAGTGTGTTGTAGAGAATGGAACTTTTCTATAGACAGCCAAAGCAGTCTAAGTATTGTGTACTCGTTATCCTTGCTCTTCTGTCAGTACCTTTGAACATTTATGTGACTAATTTTCCTTTTAGAATATATATATATATATATATATATATATATATATATATATATATATATATAATTTGCATATATATGCAAAGTGAGCTTTAGAATAATGCTGTGATCTCACACTATTTTTCTTCTGGAAGATATATATATATATAATGTACTATCTCAGAAGACTATAGTATATTCTGTGAATAAGAATCACACAGTATTCATCTCTAGAAACTATTAATTCTTCATTAAAATCTAAAATAATTACATTAGAATAATCAATAGCACAAATATAAGGTGAAATATTAACAACAATAATATTTCTGGAAAACAAACACACACTGTGGACATACAATAAGCTAGGGAAATTATGCCGTTTTACACTTCTATCCCTAAACTAATGAACCAGCCATAGTCTTCATTTCTTTCTTTATTTTCATCTTACTTTTACACAATGTTGGTTTTGTGGTTATTTAGTTTTGTTTTTTTAGCTTAACATAGGTAGTAAAATTTTCATTCTCAAAGACTCCAAATGAATCTTTTGTGTTTCAACTAACTCTTTGTTCTTTTTTTTCCTTTTCTTCCTTCAATTATGACTGTAACATGTATGCATTTATACAGCCATATATGTCTGTAAGTACAACCTGGTAGGTCATTAGTGTTGCTCATAGCATATGTTTTAGAGGTGACCACTTAGTATTAGGAAACCACTTAGGGGGCTCATCCCAAGGGAAGACTTATCTCCCCTCCATTAACTGTCATTAAATGCCTGTAACTCTACATGTAGGGGTTAAACCCGGTAAAAATTTCCCCATCCACGTAAGCATTCCAAATGGTAGTGTTATTGTCTAACCTTATGGCACCAAGAATATTTATTTATTTTACTGCTTCACAAACACCATATTTTATTCCTCAGACATATTCAACATACTTAACTATAACTCAATAGTCATTAATCCTGCCCACTTTTCTCTTCCCATGAAGAAATGGGCTTTTGAGTTCTAAATTTAAGATTAACCTATCCTATTTTTACTATTGTGTATTTTACAAGAAATCTTCCAGATCAACTTTGAGCATTGCAATTGGAGATATTTAAATATTATTAAGGAAGAAAGTGTCACACAAAAATTCACAATATTGGAGGTGTAACAAGTAAATAAATAGAAATATATCAGTAGTATTATAGATGAAGACTAAACACTGATAGGCAACATTTGTCCTATAATGTGAATTCTTACATGAATATAGAGTGCCCACAGTCTCTGGCCTCACTCATGTGCTTAGGTACTTAAACTAGCACCAAGCTACTGCCATATCTGTATCAAGATTTGCAAAAACACCTGTACTTACTCTTTCTAAAAAAAAAAAAAAAAAAAAAAAAAAAAAAAAAAAAAAAAAACTCCTTCATCAGAATAGCATTACTTATTATTTAGAGTATGTATAGTTTACTTTGATAGGTATTAAGAATCTGTATGTTTTATCGGTCAAGATAGAATTTTCATTTGGAAACAGAGAATCCTATTGTTCAAAATGTAAGGCCTTCTCTTCTGCACATTTAGGTTGTAAGCCAGCACATGGGCAGGAGACAGAATGTGAATGTTTGTATGGACATACATATCTTCATTTCCTCCTTCCACTGGGGCAGAGAATGTGTTCTGCAGTTTCATTTCTCGTGCGTGAGTACAAAATCTTTGTAGCTGTTTTCTTAAATAACCGGGCATATGAATTTTCTTAAATAGCTGAATTAATTTTAATTAATTCATCTGCCCAGTTCTTTTCTTTTCCTATTTCAGGAAGGATTCCTCCTATCTGAAAGGAGATGTTTTGTTTTGCACATTTGTGTATGTCCTCTTTTTGAGAAGTGAAAAAAAATTTTTCTCAAATATACGTAAAGCCTATCCCCTACATTCTTTGCGGTGATGACATTTTTTAGAAGTGATTTTCATTTTGTTTTATGGAAAAAAGCTGTTAAGATAAAAAGCAGGCAGTGGTGACAAAATGACCCACAGAGGTCAGGGACCAAGCTCAGATTAAAAGGTAAATACATCCTAACTGGCCATATGCTGCCTGTGAATTATTAAGTGAGAAATTTGATTTCCTGGATTTTCCCATGAGGACATTATCTGTTACTCTGAAAGAAAAGAGAAATGATATCCCAATTTCCCTTTCTTGAATGCCAAATCCAAAGTTATTTTTTTAATGGGTTCTAAAAGGTTACAAAATAGATGTTCCAAAGAATCAAGATCCATACTGACACCTGAGTGGAGCTCTTGCCTGATGGTATGACCTGAGGCAGAGATTTCAGAGCTGAGCACTGAAATAGTCAGTGCCTGTCTCCTTGCTGTTCACCTTGAGTATCTACCCAAGAAAAAAAGGAAAGAAGGAGAGGTCTCAGAAAGAGGAAGGAAGGAAGGAAGGAAGGAAGGAAGGAAGGAAGGAAGGAAGGAAGGAAGGAAAGAAGAAAGTGGGGGAAGTGGAGGAAGTCAGAAGCTGGGATAGCAGGAAAAAATAAATTAGGTAGCTCTCACTAGAGCTTCCTATGGTGGCTCTGACTTTGTAATATAACTGTACAGTGTATTTAAGACACTGACAATTGAATTTTGTAAATCTTCCTAACATTTAACACTTATGTGGAAATAAGTTCATGAGAACTTGCTAGGTGATAATTTTTCTATTCTAAGCCTTATTTTTTTTTACCCCTAGAAATTCTTAGAGTGACTTTATTGGTATTCTCCAAGTCCCCCTAATCTGTTGAGGGAGCATGAGGATTAGCAAGAAATACTCCAAAATCTCAGATTGTTTTCACCTATCCTGAGATAATAGCTTCATTATGCATAAAATGAAGTTCAAGCCAGGACTTTCTTCTATTGATGACATGCAGAACTTAGATGTGAGTAGGTAACATCTTGTTTCTGTGGTTCGATAACCAAACCTAATTACTGGCCTTTATAGCACTGGGGCAGGGGGGAAAAAAACTCAGGCACAGCCATTGGAGAAATTAACAAGATGTTACATAAGAGAAAAGGGCAGAGAATCAATCCTATGGTAACACTATAGGATAGATTTTCAACATGTGAGAATAAGCATTTCTAGATAATGTCAACTTTTATCCCATCAATAAAAATAACAAAATTTTTAAAAAGTGGGGTTCATTTGTCACTCTGAAGTTTGGTATTTAGCCCAGAAATATCTAGGTATTTTTTCTTCTTCGTCAGCTAGGATCTTCATGCATGTATGGCAAACACTTTACTGTCTAAGCTGTCTCCCCAGTTCATCTTGTATTCTTTTAAACATTTTTATTAGTTTTGTCATTTTTAAATATTTTTATTAGTTTTGTCATTTTTATTAGTTTTGTCAATTATCCACATTAAAGTCAAGGATACTAATTCTGATACTGAAAATCATTGGGAGACAAATATATTTCATGCATGTAGCTAGTTCCTAAATCAAAAGAGTTGGTGATGTCTTGTTTCTCTCTCCTCCGTTCCTTCTCTTTTTGATGCTTCCAGCCTAACTTCTTAGATATTCTCTCAAATTTACTCTCTTCCCCAACCCCTTTGTAAACCACCTCGTGAACTTCACCATGGTCCAAGTTGCTTGGAATTTGTTGGCATGACTACATACATTTCTCATGCCCTTGTCTCGTCATTATTTCTGGGATTGATTTAGACTGACATATGACTTAGTGTTCTAAATGAACAAATTTGTCCCTTTCTCAAGCAAAATTCCTAGTGAATAATTGCAAAATAAAATTTAAATTCGTTTGAAGTCTTTGACTCTTGGGAACTAACCGAAGATGTCCTGTATTTAGATCCAAAGTTATGTGACAAGTGGCATTCGTTTTTATTCTTCTTCTTAAGGCATGGTCCACAGTGTGTCATTTCAGTAGGCACCTTCTCCCATCATGCACTGAGCAATCCTCTGAGAGCCCTTAGTCTCTGCTGTTAGTATTGAAATCCTAGATCTCCTGCTACTAGACACACAGCCAGGACAATGTGATCTGTTTTCTAACATTCACTGCTTTCTTCTATCTGTAGATTCCATAGACTAGCTTTGATAACTCAGTTCTTCGAACCATCCCTGGTATTGGATACACTAAGAAAACACCAACTATAATTTAATATGCATAATAAATTAGGAATTTCCACAGATTATCTTTCAGTTCAGCCTTCTAGCTCCTGTTGATTCCCTCTCAATACACTTTTAGCTCCCTACCACTCACTTTCACATTCTTTTCTTTATGTTCCTTTCTTTTATAGAAAATAGATTATTTTCTAATAGAATATATCCAGATGATACTTTTCCCTCCCACTCCCCCTCCCAGTTCCTTGCCACATGCTTCCCTCCCCTCCACATGCACTTTCTTTCTATCTCTTATTAGTAAAAAGCAGGCTTCTGAGAAATAATGACTAAATCTGACAAAATAAAATACAGTAAGATGAAGTAAAATCTTTCAAATCAAGTTGGACCCAACATGAGGAAAAGAAATCTAAGAGCAGGCACAGGAGATGGAGATCCACTCATTCTCACTGTCAGGAGCACCAAAAATAAATAAATTAATAAATAAATTAATAAATAAATAAATAGGAGGCAAGTAGCTATAATGTAAAGGCAGACAATATGCTATAGACCCATGTAGACCCTGAGCTTGCAGCCTCAGTCTCTGTGAGCTCACATGCCCTTCCTTAGTTGATTGAAAAGCCTGTGACCTCCTGGTGTTCTCCATCCCTTCTGGCTCTTACACTCTTTCAGTCTCCTCTTCCACAGGAGTTCTGAGGGGAGGGATTTGATGGACATCTCCAATTAGCCTTATCCCCACCTCCTCTCTCTCTGCATAGTATCTATGATTCTACATCTGCTCCCACCTGCTGCAGAAGGAAGCCTCTCTAATGATGACTGGATAAGGCGCTGGTCTATCAGTATAGCATAATATCATCACAGATCATTTTATTGATTTCTTTTAGACCAGTCGTGCTTAGTTTTACTCTAAGTCTATAGGCTACCTACTCTCTGGTTATTGGTTATCCAAGTTCTATACTTCTCTTGGAGTGCAAATCATACATTGATTGGCTACACCAACAAAATTTGTCCCACCATTGTCCTAGTGTATTATATAAACAAAAACAAATTATAGGTCAAGGTTTCATGGCTATGTTGGTGAAAACTTGCAGAGTACCTTCCCTCCTGAAAGAAAGTAGAGCAGAGAGATGAGAACATCATGTAAGCACGTTATGGACTTCTCCATGGTCAATGAATTGTGTAGTCCTTGTCCTTGACAATAGGATCACATAGTCAGTTTACAGAGCATAAATTTTTGTCCTGGTAACAATCGGGTTGTTTGGGGGATTTTTCATGAGACTCCTTTGGTTAACAACTTAAGTGAACACAACTTAGTACAGCTAGTGGAAGCCTTGCCTGGCTGCAAGAAATTTCTTTGGGACTCTGCAGCTCCAGTTAGCAATTTAATATCACCTTTTAGAATCCAGGAAGATTCCACTGCATTAGCTCTCTACATGAATACCCCAAAATGCACACCCCAAATCCACCCATCTTTTCTTAACTTCACTAAATCCTCCCCATCTTTGTCACACCTCAGCCTCCTGCTTCCATCCACACCCCCCATAAAATATATTTTAATTTCCCCTCCAGAGAGATTCATGAATCACCCCATTAAATAATGGCTAATAGCTATGTATAAATAAATATATACTATTTATGCTTCTGTGTCTTGTTACCTCACTCAGGACATTTTCTCTAGTTTCATCTTTTTGCCTGCTAATTTCATTATGTCATTTTTTCCTGTAATATCTGAGTAATAAACCATTGTGTAAATATACCACAAATTCTTTATACTTATTTATTTATTTATTTTTTGTTAAGGGTTATCTAGATTGTTTCCAGTTTAGGACTATTATGATAAACGTCCCAAATTAACATGGTAGGATGAAGCATTCTTTAGGTATATGACCCAGGAGTGGTATAACTGGGTTGTGAGGTAGATTGATTGCCAACTTCATAAGCAACTGCTATATTGGTTTCCATAGTGGTTGTACAAGTTTACACTCCCACCAGCAATGGAGAGGGTCCCCCTTGCTCCATTTACTCTCTGACTTGAGCTGTAACTTGTGTTATTGATCTTAGACATTCTCACAAGTGTAAGATGGAATAACAAAGTACTTTTGATTCACATTTCCCTGATGGTTAAAGATGTTGAACAATTAAGATTTCTCAGACATTGAGACGCCTCTATTTAGAATTCTCTGTTTAGATCTGTAACCCATTTTTACTCGGGTTATTTGATTTAATTAATATATGTTGAGGTCTTTGATGCACTTAGACTAGAGTTTTGTGCAGCGTGATAGATATGGATTTAATCGTAATCAGCCAACCAGCTTGTCCAGTGACATTTGATGCTATCTTCCAGTGTGTATTTCTGGCTTCTTTATAAATATCAGGTATTCATATTGTGTAGATTTATGTTTGTGTCTTTGATTTGATTCCATAGATCAACATATTTGTCTTTATGTCAATACCATGTGGCTTTTATTACTATAGCTCTGTAGTGCAACCTGAAATTGAGAATGGTGTTATCTCAAGGACTTTTTATTTTATTTTATTTTTTTCAGGGTAGTTTTATCTATTTTATTTTGTTTCGTTTTTCATGTGAAGTTGAAAATTATTCTTTCAAGTTCTATAATGAATTGTGTTGGAATTTTGATGGAGATGGCATTGATTCTGTAGATTGACTTGGGTAGGGTGGCAATTTTTACCCTGTTAATCCTACTTATCCCTAACCATGGGAGTACAACTTCTGATATCTTCCTCAATTTCTTTCTTCAAATCCTTGAAGTTTTCATCATTCAAATCTTTTACTTGTTTGGTTAGAACTACCACTGGCCCAACTTGGGATCTATCCCATGGGTGGCCACCCAACCCTGACACTATTACTGATGCCATGCTGTGCTTACAAACAGGAGCTTTGCATGGCTGTCCTCTGAGAGACTCTACCACCAATTGACTGAGACAGATGGAGATACTTACAGCCAACCATTGGACTTCCTCCTATGGAAGAGTTAGGGGAAGAACTGAAGGAACAGAAAGGGATGGCAACACCACTGGAATTCCAAATAACTTGGACCCCTGGGAGCTCCCAGAGATAGAGTGTTCCATGAGCCCAAACATATGTGTAGCAGAGGACTCCCTTGTCTGGCCTCAGTAGGGGTGGATGCATCTAGTCCTGTAGAGACTTGATGACCAAGGGATATGGGATACTGGGGGTGGGGTGAGGTGGGGGATAGAGGAAGGCAGTTGGGTAAAAGAGCACTCTCTCAGAGGCAAAAGAAAAAGGGATGGGGTGAAAAATTCTGGGACCAGGGACCATGAAGCTGGACAGCATTTGAAATGTAAATAAATAAAATAATTTAATAAAAAAGTAGCCAGTACATTGTCATTGTTTTGTTGTTGTTGTTGTTTTAAAATGCAATTTAGCGGACTTCAGACATAATTTCAGGTGTATAAAATATATATGAAACCTAATGGGTCGTTGTGCATTTTTGGAATTGTAGATTTGCAATAAAACAAATGTTTTTTTTGTTGTTGTTGTTCTATGTTTTCTGTGAGCATACCAATTTAATTGTTCATACTAATAGATCATGTTCTGCTTCCTGAAATACAAATTATAGAGCACAGCTTTCAGGGTGATAAGTCACAATGGAGAAAGAAAGTCTAAACAATAAATTAAAAGTCACAAGAAAGCAAAGATTCCCGGGATCCTAAGCAAATATAAACTTCTGCATATCCTCAAATGACATGACTCTACTGAATTCACTCTAAAATCATGAGTCACGAATGCAGCAAAAAACTAGCAAGCGAACTCTGTCATCATACAGTCTCATAGTGTTTGCCTCCCAGATTCACAATTCATTTAATTGTTTCTCTATACACTGGAGAAAGGATAAAGTGTGAAGACAACTGAGAAGATAATCTCCGGGGGCGTGCCTGCCTTCCCAGGCCATTGGACTTGCATAAAGATTCTCTGAAGCTAAAGCACAGTCACAGTAGCCTAAGGGTGATGGGCATAGATAAATTTGGCATGTTTTATTGCAATCACTAAAAAGTTACTTCTTAGCAATCTGTCTAAGCTCTAAGCTACTATAGTCTTGGGTGATCCGCTCTGAGCATCTTAACTTTGGCAGGTGTCCTGAGCGTGTCCAAATTGAAAAATAAATTACCTTCAGTAAGAGTAATGTGCAGTTCAAAAAATAAAAAATAAAAGCACAGTATTTGCTACAAGTTGCTAGTCATCTAAGACTTCATATTAAATCTTGCTCTTATCAAAATATTAATACTGCTTGAGTGAACAAGAACTGGCTTATTACCCAGAAAGAGAAATTTCCTTTTCTTTCTTCCCCTCCTGGTTCATTGTAGCAAGTCTGTTTTCGTCAGTCTTTAATGTAATGTTCTTATCTCCTTCTATCATACTTCGGTCTGTTTCTCCATGTGGAGAGGCTTCATAGGAATAGTCTTTCTCTTTGTTGTAATATTCAGAGAACATTTTCATAGTTTTTACTATTTCAGAAGCTTAATGGAAACATTTTCTTAATTAATGTAAACAAACAAGAACAATCTGAGAAAATTAAAATGAGTGTATATTGCTCAAAAATTATTCAGGTCTTTTTGGTTTGTTTGTTTGTTTGTTTATTTATTTATTTATTTATTTTTGCAATAGGGTCTTACTATGAATCCCTGGGTGGCTTTCTGTATGCATGGCATGAAAATTACTCTGTAGCTAAAGGACATTTACCTAGATGTGATGGATTTAACCTGGGACTGGAACTTATTAGGTAGCCATGGCAGGCTTGAGGCTCATTGTGTACACCAGGCTGGCCTGGAATTCATAGACATCTGTGTACCTCTACATTCAAAGTTGTAGAATTAAAGACCTATGCACCTAGCTAGATAAATTATTTATAACATAAAAATAGAGGTGAGGAAAACAATAATGTTAATTTATCTACTTATCCTTCTGTAATTTAATTTTTAAAATTTTAATATAGATACACTGATAAACTGCATATATTTTTTTATTAATGATAGGCATGTGGCTCTATGTGTGCATGTATATTGGAAAATATAATATGTTGACTTATATTATAAGAACCTAGATTTTGGAATGGTCTAATCATACTAAATAATGAAAATTAAAACAATAGAAGGTAGGGAATTTATTCAGATATGGTTTTTATAAGTACACATATAGTATGGCCAAATTGGATGATAAAGATATATTTATATTTTATTTATTTGACAAAAATACATTCAGTATTATTTGAACTAAAATAGTGGAAAACAAAATTTATACAGCAAACATATTTCAAAGAAGCCATAGATTAATGTATAAATAGATAGTTGTAGTCAGTAGCCATCTTCCATAAGTTGGGGTACATTGTATTTTTGCTCATAATTTTAATGCATTCTCACTAATATTATAAATGAATCCACCCCATATCTATACTATAAAAACATTAACAAACCAGAAAGTCATATATTTAAATATGTTTACTTTAATCAGGCTAAGGCCTAGATAGTAGAATATTGTGTTCCTTTGCTCAACATTGTTGGTATTATTTAAACATGAATTTAGTGGTTTATGCAAACAAAGTAAGCAAATATGTAACCTGAGGTTTCTTCTCGTGAATTAGTGTTCTTTAGATAGTCATTCACCTTGATCTTGTATTAGACGATGTCATCAGCTTTCTCAGCTCACAGCATGTGTAGAACCAATACTCCTTTTGTCCTAAATGTCCCCACAGCCTATTTCAAAACAGGCACAATGAACTATTTCAACTCAACACATCCCCTAAAGAACTAAACAACTAGAAATAATCTAGTCTTCAAAGTCATCTTCTTAAGTCCTTTACTCCCCTTTCCATTGTTATTGTTACCAATTTGGACATGTTATTTAATTGATGAATATTACCAGTGCTTCTTCAAAAATGCTTCTGATCCTGGGCACAAGTCTTAATACTCTCCCTTTCTTCTTCATAGTTTCTTTGGAATAACTAAGAAGAGAAATCATAAATTTGATGTATTAGTTCACCGAAGATTTAATTTTCTGTGGCTCTCTGCTTTTACATTTGGTTAAGGTTTAAGAGCTCGAAGTATTGTTCTTGACAACATGTTAAATGTTTGAGGTATGGATGTATAATGGAATAAGGCAATAAATGTCTTGTGTCCATATTGATTTTTTCAGATGAATCTGATTTGAAACTCCTGGCACCCAACAACCCAATATCATTTAACTATGGTAACCTTTGAGTTCCTTCAGAGAGTGTGACACTTCCCCAGTTAGGTATAATCCCCAATAGAGCCTTGGTGACAAAGAATTGATCTCCATCCTCTCAAACTCTAAGGTCAGCATGCCCTCAAGTGCTTTACTTCCAGAGACCAGGCCATACAAGTGAGAACACAGCTCTGCAGTGTCTAATAATAATGTCAGAAAGAAGGTGCTCTCTAATAAATAGCTGGGCCATGTAGCACAGAGAAAAGCAGTCACATCTTCTCACTAGACTTAGTAAGAGGAGGTATTTACAATGTTATGATAATCCTTAGAGATTTAGATAAACCTAATAAAAACACTGAAGGAATTAAAAAAAATGATAGAATCCACTGTAGTATTTATTGTGCTTGGTAGAGTGCTGGGGAAGTCCTGGAGCTTCACAGACAGAATATGAGGACCGTATCACCTGAAGAGGAACAGGAATGTCTGTCAGGACAATTCATTTATAAATCTCTATTCTTACCTTGGTATGTATCCCTAATGTCTGTTACTGGAGTAGTATCCCCAAAGTCCCTTAGACATGACAAGATCCCAAAGCAGATTCCTAAACTGTTTTGATTACCTAAAGTTGAAGAAGGCAGGAAAGAAGAGTGACTACTTAAATAAAGGGCAGAGAGAAAATGAATAAGTTGGTGAAGAAGCAAACAAATATGTTCTTATTGAGAAATTGTAATGAATGAAATGATTAAAACTTTCAAGCATGGGGCTTGGTAGTTACAGTATCAGAGAAGATAGGCTTGGTTTCCAGAATGCATGGAATTGCTTACAATCATCAGTTCTAAAGGATCTGATACCCCTTCTGACCTCCATGGATATCAGGCACATATATTATGCAGATACATGTAAGCAGGAACATGCATATTCACATAAAATAAATAAACGAAAAAGTTTTTTAAAAAACAATTATACAGGGACGTTCTTCTATAGTAGATCCATTGCCATTGGGATTTTGACCGTTTTTCATGTACATTTTCTTATTGAAGAACAATTTTCAAAAACAAAGAAGGAAAATAGTAGTTCATTTTGTTTCTTTTTATTTCTATGCTTTAGTATGTATAACGCTATAACTGAATTTTAGAGTACATTTAATATTATATTACCTTCTTATTTCTAAAGAGCTAATGGAAATTATTAGACAGAATCCAAACATCTTGCATGTGTGTGTAAACCCATTTATTCCCATCAACTTGACATGAGTAGTTTCATTATTCTGTAGTCAATATCAGAGACAGGGTTTTAAGGAATAGTCATTAACCAGTTATTGACTGAGGTATTTAAGAAGCTCAGTCTGTGGGAAGAGTAAACTGATGAATAACTGTGAGAGGCTCTGGTGATGGCTTAGGAAGAGTTAAGAAGGAGTTACTATTAACTAACCAGTTAGTTCAACTGCTAATACTAATAGTATCTGCAATCTCTAGGTTTTGATTAGGCAACTTAGCGTCAGTGGAGAAGTTGAAAGATCTACGAAGAAAGATTTCTAACATCAATTTTGGCTCTCCACACACATGCTCATACATGCACCTACCATTTGCAACAATGTTCAAACAGACACACACACACACACACACACACACACACACACCATATACACAAACACAGAAACACGCAGACACAGAAACACACAGACACTAGAAAACAGAAAAGAAATGTGTAACTATCCATTTCACACAATTTTTCAACACTTCTAAATGATTAGTCTCTTAATCACACATTACTGTTCTTCCTTTAAAATGCCATAAAAAATAAGCAATTTAGAAAAATAATCAGGTGGATCCTTTTCCTCAAGTAGAAAATCAAATGATTTTGTAATCTCCTAAACTTTGATTCTAATACAAATAAAATTTTGCTTGTTTGCTCTTAATTTTTCAAGTTGCTGAGATTTCTGTAATGTTAATTGGGTCATTTGTCAATTGTCAGTCTGCTCAGTTTTTCAAATTTAAATTCAGTTCTCAGCATTCATTTTTCATATTATTTAATATTACAGAGTGCACTCTTTTAAGCTGTGTGCCCTACATACAAAACATCTGGCATAAATAACAAATCTGAAGTAACATTAAATAATTCAACTAATTGGGCAGTGCTCTTTGAACAGAATCCTTAGGCCAATAGTTAATTCTGGAAACAAACAGTTTTCCGAGTACAAACAAGAGCTTTCTCAAAGCAGAAAGAATCAATGGTAAATTTTAAAATTCATACCTTTGGCACAAATTTTATTAGATTAAATGGCATTTCAGAAAAAAATATATTCCATATCACCTTCACAGTGTTATACAACTGCTAACAGACTTTGGTCTATCATTCAAGTCAAGGAAAAAGCATGACACCTTTGAAGGGCTTAAAAGCAATTTTGGAAAATGTTATTTGAACATTGCAGCTCCAAGGCTGGTAAAGACCAAATGCATGGAAATTTGTTCTCCATTTTTACTGACTGTAGTTTTATACAGACCATTGACCAGCGAACCTTTCACTTCATAAGATTTCCTCCGTCCATTGCTATACATTCTCTCTTGTGTCACAGCTGGGCTGGGATGCAGTTACTATGGGGAAATTGCTGCCTGGAATTGTGACCTCCAAGCAGCAGTCAGACACTCCTCAGTTGCCCTTGACCTTTTTCACTGCCTCATAGAGCAGCATAGAAGAAACTTTACTTGACCTGTTATTTCCCTCTTAAAATCCTTAACGTGTGTAACCTTTAGAGTGATGTTTTCTAAACATAAAACATAGCTGACCCCACCTATTGCCTCCAGAAGTTTCTTGGAGATTCATGGTTTATTGCCTCTACATTGTTTAAGTCAAACCAAATACTAGTTAGCTGCTGTTTCATATCAGAAATTGTTGTCTAATTTGGGAATTTTATCTTGAGGTAACACATAAATTCATGACTATACTCTTTGGTCTTGCTGAATAAGGACGTGAATTGAAAATAATTGGGGTGAGGAAAAGTTTTTCTGTTTCTGGTTTTATATTCACTTTTTTACTATCTTTGTTGTACTTTGTGGATATATTGCCTCGTATTGTTGCATTTATGTTGTCTCTCTAGGTGGACTATAAATTCCTCAGGCTAGTGAAAAGTCTCCCTAATTTACAGGAGTCTGTTTCCAAGCCCTGCACTGAATGAAACATGATGAATAGGACTCTTTGAAATAAATAACTGGGAAATTCATTAATAACCACTTGCTTTCAGAGACATACATTTTATGACTGTTATGCATAAATTTGTAAATCTAATTTTCATACTATCAAGATGAAATTAAAACAAATCTCTTAATGTTGTCAAGGAAATACATTCTTTTACATTCTTCTGGGATATAGAACATATGTTATATTCATGATATCTATAGAACATATGTACACTATAGATATTATAAACAATAATATACAAATGCATGCAAGTACAATAGAACTAAGTTATGAAAGTATGTGCCATAAAATATAACAAGTTATCTTCAGAGCATAGGGTAGTGGCGTCTTATCAAAGCATTATTGTCAGAAAATATCCAGTAACACTTGAACTTTTGTTTGATAGAATCACTTAGGTAGATAGAGAATCAATTAATAGTTTAGTGGGGAGAGCAAAGAGTGTGTGCAAAGGGTCTGTTGCAGAAGAATATGTGCAATATCCTGTACTGAAAACCCTATGAAAATCCACACTATGAAAATCCATTCAGAACAGGTTTTCAATGGTGGTCTTTCTCTTTGGAGAAGTGGGAAATACTGGGGGTTGTTTGGTAAAGTGTACATCTGCTCTGGTTTTCATTTAGAGGGAAATTATATTGATGGAGCTGAGAAAGGATGGAGGCTGAGGAAAGGGAAAAAGCAAAGCCTCTTCTTCTTAGGCTGTATGGTACTCTTGTTAAAGGATGATCCAAAAATAATTGAATCAAAAGTATTTATACATTCAATATATCTACCATCTTCAAATTGTTTTTTGCTGTTTGTAGATGTTTATTTAAGTGACTGTAAAGTGATACTTGCCACTAATACTCTCTGATCTCCATAAAAAGATGTCATATTTAATTTGGCTTTGTTTAATAGTACACCTGGCATACAGTGACTACATCATAAATAACCATTGATTAAAATATAAGTGTATTTAAAATTAAAACAATCTCATCATCATTAATAAAAAGTAAAGAGTAAGGTACCACCTAGCCTATATTTGAACAATGAGGTTTAGATTTTCTTAAGAAATTTTAAATTACTTTGAAAACCTTAGAGTTACAAGAATCCTAGAATTTGATATATATTTTTTAAGTGTTTCTAAAAGATAATTGCCTTAAATAGGCTCATGATTGATATTATCACACCTTATGATATTATTTATTCCAGTGTTAAAGAACTGGGTTTTTAAGATATTTTTATATAAGACGAGCTCTGTACTGGTTTCACTTACACCATCAAACTTGAATTCTAGAACAATAAGGAATAAATCAAATAGATGTATTTTTCCAAAGTTGTTTAAATATTTAAAGCTATTTTTGCTGGACTTAATCTTTCCAGATGAAATAATATCCAGTAGCTCCCATAGTACAGGGTTTTCGAAATCTTAAGCTCAGGATGTGTGCTTAGAGAGGATTCATCTGGAGAATTTGGAGTTTGCCTGTGCTCCTAAACTGTACACCAGCATGTAGAAAGTACCATGTCCTGTGTTCTGTGAGGAGTTTTGTGTGGATGTGTGTATACCAGCCTACACATTTGAACTTTAGAGACACTATCAATGCCATGCTGCCATTATTATTTGATCCTTACTGTGTGCATTGGGCTTATGACTTTCTATCATCTGTTCATCATTTTCAAACAGTTTCAAACCAAAACTAGGAAATCTACTGATGCCTAGGGTGTGTTTCCCTAATTCATATACAAGTGTCCCTCTGATTTGATATAGGAACCTCAAGACCTTCAAAATAAAACCATATATTTCAGGTGAATAAATGATCCTTAGCAGGATATAACACTACTATCAGTGCATATGTGTCAATTTTCCAGGAAAGATCCTAAGATATCTAAGTGGGATTATGTTCTACTGAACTAAGCTTGTTCTACACAAATGCACATGTTGCCATTGCATCCCCAGCTCTCTTTATATAAGACATGATTCATCCACAGAATGTGCATCTGTTTTCTGGAAAACATTTTAAAATTAAGAACCTTGTCAATTTTAATTAGGATAATGACACAAACCACACCAGTGTGGTTATTTTCTCTCATCTAATAAACTCCTCACTAAAGATCTAAAAATGTATTTTAAACACATAAAACAAAATCATATGCAGTTATTAAGGGCAGCTGTGTATTTTCAGCAGCTTACAAGTTTCAACCCAGAGAAACAATTTGTTTTTACCATCATATCTAATGTCCTGGAGTCTAATTATTATAGGATAATTTAATAGGTTGTTAACTATATAATCTCTCTGAATCTTATCCATTATAAACCATAATATGTCATTTAACAATTATTGCTATAAATATTTTATTGGAATAACAAATATAATTTGAGAAAGACAAGATGCTTACATTTTTAAAATATATGACTTTGTGTCTTGTACTACTGAATCTTCTAATAATAACAGAGTAGTAATTTTATGAAGTTTGAAAAGAAAATGACATGGACAAATACACAACATAACCATCAGAAAAATGCACAATTACAAATCATAAACTTAAAATGTATTTTACAATCAACATCTATCGAGTGTCCTCGCCATGTAATATATTAACCTAAAAAAACCTTTATGTTAAAATCAAAATATCTTACTGCATAATTTAATAAAAATAACATATAAAATGCATATGCTTTATATATGTGTGTTCTCATCTGAGCATGTATTTTTCTTCCTTTTGTTTTCTGTTTACTTTTGAGATTGTATTCAATTACATTTATTCCTTCCTTTTTCTGCGCCTAAACTCTTCCTTATAACTCTCCTGGCTCTCATTAAAATTCATGGCCTCTCTTTTCATTAATTGTTATTATTACATACATGTACTTGTATATACATACATATTTATGAACATAACCCAATGAGTCTATACAAGTATAGTACATGTATGTATGTTTTCAGGGCTCCCTGCTGGGCAGCAAGCACTTGGTGCACTCTTCCCTGTGGAGGACCACTTCTCCCACATCCAGATTTACAGTGCTTATATTTTCCTACAGGATAAAGCTTAGACAATTACACTCATTCATTTTATTTTAATTACTAGGTTTTCATTCACTTTGAATATAATTAATTCCAAGTTCATAGTTACAGTAAGATTTTTCCATGTCATAAGTTCAAGCACTAGGATTATTATTTCTTGACACAATAAATAATCTCAGGTCATGAAATTTATCAGAAATATGCGATTTTGATAGACACATAGGAATTTAATCAGATTATTATTTTAAGCCAGTCTATTTCACTAATATTAATTTCTAGATGGCAGTTTTCAGGAGTTGAACAGATTTCCTCTTAGTGTATTAGAAAGAATTCTGTGAACACACTGAATCTACCCTCCCGGTCTTCAATTCTCTGCTTCACTGCCATCTAAGTGACCTTTGAAACCTAAAACTTTCCACAGAACTTTTCAGTTACGTTTGATTTTCCATGAACTCAAGTACTTGCAAATTGTATAATTTAAAGCATATTATAATTATTGACATTTTAAAATAAAAACATTACATCACTTAGAAGTATATCTTGGGGAATTTAAATATGACACTAGTTTTATTTTTACACCATCCATGTCTCTAAAATATGTAAAAATCCCCTCAGGAATTAGAAGTTTAACACGAAACCATTTCTACTCAGGTTTGTAAGTTAGATTCACTTATGAAAACAATTTTATTCAAATCATTAAGTTACCTTTGCTATCTATCCCCATCATACTTCCCTGCAATGTGCATATATATCTATATGCTTTTGTTATCATACTTTATGTATATATACATTTATATATATATGTATGTGTGTATATATACACATTATATATATACATATATATATGTATATATATATATATATATATATATATATATATATATATATATATACACACACACATACATATATATATTAAATGTTCCTCCAATCACATGGGTCTTATAAGCTAAAATTTCTTCACTTATATATAATTACAATGATTAGTTCTTTTAAAATGAGAAAAACAACATGAATATTTATGTTTTGTAATGATTATTATATACAAAGCAACATTTTATTAGAAATAAATTTCTTGTTGAGATGGATGCAATTTTATTCCTTCAACTAATTTGTATACCCAAGAGTGAATATTATTTATTGTTAGAATTAAGAGAAGGTTCACTATCAATTCTGTTCCATTTGATCTATAGTCAAGGAACATATCAATTAGATGTTCCTTCAATTTTGCTGAAAGCAAAGAATGCGACGCCATCTGATTTGCAAATGGATTTGGTATTGTTATTAGACCATTTAGTTTCTCTGTACAGTCACCTATATTTGTAATTGTCATCTTGTGCTTAGAGTGGGACTTCTACACAAACATCATTCAATCATGGCTGCAACAGAACATGGAAGGATTATAAACCCAACATCCCATGAAACAAGTAGTTGACAATCGTATAAGGGTAAGTGGGGAAGGAACAGGACTCAGTGTCCCTGTTGTGCCTTCTTAGAACCATCAACATTGCTGTTTAGCACTTATAAGAACCAGAAGAACTTTTCTGTAGTTCAGCATTCTAGTAACCAAATGATCTATTGTTAAACTATCTTGAGAGATAGTAACAGATATTCCAAGACCTCTATGGACACAGTAGCCCAATCTACATTTCAGATTCAGTTGAAATACTGTCAGTTTAGAGTAGAGGCAAGACTGCAGAAGAAAAGGTTCTATTACCAATTTTTAGTTTTCAAACCTTTGGTTGTTCAGGTCAGAATGATCTATTTCTGTAATTACTGGAGATTCAGAGTCATTGATGAATTGAATTTGCTTCAGCCATATCCTGATCCTGTTACTTTGTTTAGTTACATGAGGTCACCTTACTAAGAATGTTTTCACGTGTTGACAGGAGCTTTCTAACTGAAAGTGTGCAAAATTTCCCAGTTTTCTTTAGGTAAAGTACTCTAACATTGCCTGTTTCCCAGCATTATGCCATGTCTACAATTTTCATTGATTCAGAAAATATCACAAGCCTATAACATGTATTTTTCTTCTCTCTTATAATATTTTTTGGTTTTCACATGGACACTAATAATATAAGACATCTAGATGTTTTATCATCTGGCTTGCTGTTTAAAAATAAGCAAATAATCTACCTTCTTTATTTTTTATAAGAGTTATAGAAAAATGAGAACAATAATTTTATCTAGTTTTGCCATATGAAGCAGAATATTCTGCATCTATAATAACTACAAAATTAGAACATTGCCTTTCACGAACTAGACCAATAATATGTATGTATTGGGATAAGACATTTAAGATATTAAATGTCACCCACTGATACTCCAGTGTGGATGATTTTTTAAACACTACAGATATTTTTAAAAGATTAATTTTATGAGTATTTGCATACATGTTTGTATGTGCATGATGTATATAGTTAGCAGCCAAGAAGTCAGAAGAAGGTATCAGATCAGCTAGAATTAGAGTGGCAAGACAGTTTTGAGCTACCATGTGGGTGCTAGGAATCAAGCTCTGGTTCTCTGGAAGAGCACCCAATACTCTTAACCACTGATCTTTCTCTCTAACCCCTTCAGTTTAGTTGACTAATGACCTTGTAACATGACAATCACATGAGCATATAAATGACTAAGGTGTGTTCTACTGAAGCAGTTAGTGTGGAAGTCCTCAGTTTTCCTTAGAGCCTTCTTCATTCTAAAATTATCTTTATTATAACAATATTCATATGATTTCTGTTCTTAACAATTTTAATTGTTACTGAGACTCAAACTACACTCTACAATGCTCTTTGCATAAGACATTTTATAACTATATTCACAAAGTAAATATTTTAACCACAGTAATTTTGTTTCAAGTAGGAACGCCAAGTTGTTTTCAGTATAAATTAATACTTTAAGATATGTATCCGAGGTATGAAGTAAATTTTCTATTCTGACATTTTAAGTGGAATTTATTCGGTCATTCAAGATGACTAATATTCTATGTCATGCTTTGTGAGAGCCAGTGAGAAGTCAAGTCAATAGAGAAAAGACTGAGGTGCACCAAAAGAGAAAGTAGACTAAAAAGAAAAAAAAATAAGAGAAATGCTATGGAGAGCAGGCTTTAGGGCAGGAGCTGCCTGATCCTGGAAGACCTTTTCAATGACTCAGTTTGAAGAACTCAGGACAGAGAATGCAAAAAAAATATGAGAAACTGAAGCATCATTGATAGAACAATAATTCTTTCCAATGACTTAGGCTACTCTTACAAACTCCCCTGCCTCACCCTGTTATGGAAAAACAAAGCATTTCTTCTCCATTTCTTTCTTATCTCATTTTCATCTTTGAATTCTATGAACAAATATTAGCAATCTTCTACCTGAGGATTTACGTTGAGAATTTATACAAATAAAACTAATGAAAGTCAATACTCTAGCTAACATTACTTACTCTTTGGGGATGGGAATCCTTTTCAGTTAAAGGAAAGAACCCACACAAAAGGGGGATTTTTACAATAAAAGTATGTAAAGAGTAAAAGACATTAATTAGTACTATTCACATGTGAAAAACCAGAACTATGAAAATGTGATGAACTGGAGGCCATGACATTATAACCATGCCTCACTGAAGTAGATGTTGATATATAGATAGTACTCTGGCACTTAACTAACTGTTCTTTTAACTTTACGATGATATAAAAGTAATGTTTATGCATTAGAAATAGTGTACTACACAAACAACCTTCGTACTTTTCATTTTCAAGAGAGTAGTTAATTACATGAGAGAGTCAGGGACATAGGGTTTATGTTAGGCAATTTAGTTCAAAAGGCAAATGCTAGGGTTCTGTGCACATTGTTGGTTGGTTAGGCTCAGCTGCATTGTTCAGGTCTGGTGTGTGGAAAGTCTGTCTTTGACTTACAACATTTTCAATGTGTGATGACTTCACTGAGCTGTAAGTTGTTATTCAAAGTCAGTGCTTAGATTTGTGGAAAATCCCTACTCTGACAGAATCTGTTCAAACACCAAAGGATTCAAAGTTCAAAGCCATGGAACTTATTGTTTAAATAATCACACAGAATGCAAACTAATATGCAAGAGAAAGGAGCAGAAGTATTTTCTTAGAATCCTCAGCAATTGTTTCACAGGCAATACACGGATGACTTTAGCAAGATATCAGTCTAAAAGGAAGACCAATGATAAGGAAGCATTGACAAGTTTTCCCATGTGAGGTAAAAGATATTTGAAGCAGTAAACGTGAAAATAACCAAGGACTGTGCTAACCCATAGGTGATTCAAAGAAGATAAAAGGATATCTATTATACATTGCTGTAATCCAGAGTCTGACCATTGGTTATGGAAGACAGAGTTTTGCAGGTGGAGATTTGCATGGAGGTAGGAAATATGAAATTAACATAAGATCATCTGTTCCTAAGTTTCAGGGAAATGAATGAAAGAAGCTTTTCCCTATATGACCAGAGAAAAAATGACATCAAATGAAACCATTTGGACACAGAAGAACATGTAGTAAAAATAAGTTGTCTATGAAGCAAGGCTTCTCAAAATTAGTAGAATACTATATTTTGCATTAAAACTATTTTCCTTCTCTTTGTATATTTTATGTCTTGGGATATTGCAAAACTATTGATTACCTTACCTCTTTTGAGAAAAAGGGATTAATAGATACAACTAGGTCAAACTATCAAGCCTTAGAATGATATGTAAAGAATCATAAATAAAATCATGCAAAGGATGTCTTGAGCTGTCTGTGTGAGCTGGAATCATGGAGGGGATGTATCCAGACTGGTATTAAACAGGTTCACTAGAACATCACTTTGCTTTCTAGTGAGGGAATCCTTTATTAGGACTCACCAAACTTTGTTATTTTTTTTTTCATCTTTTTGGCCTAGGAGGCAGTCAACAGAATCAGAAGGAAGCAGACACTAATGTACTAGCAGAGAGCTTCCTGCTTAAAAGTCCTACACAAACTACCAAGTGTGCCACCCAACATAAGGGACTAATGCTGGTACAAAAACACTTCATCTTTGACCTCTGTACATAGAGAAGCAAGGACTCACATACTCACTTTGTCATTTACTCCTTTGCATTTCTCATACACATCCATTGGCTGTGCCTCAAGCATCGTGCATTGTGACTGTGTGGAGGGCCATAAAGCAGAAAATCAGTCTGTGGAGAGTTGAAGGACTCACACTACCTATACAAGAAGAACTGTTGTACCTCTGAGTTTCTCCAGCACTCAGATATGCAGAGAAGTCATCAAGGGCTGCCAGTGTTTGGCCATCTACTGAGAAAGTCAGACAACCAGGGCAGGCAGGAAAATACTCTCTATCATTCAAGATGCTATGAACAGATTTAATTAGCCACTGAAGACTGAATAAGTAACCATGTAGAGAAAAAGTGTACTAATACAAGAAAATGTGACATAATATAGAAGTGTTAGATTTGGCAACAAAATCCTGTTTAAATTTTCATTAGTATATCCCATGCACTGTGTGAGGTTACCTTATATGCATTTGAATAGATATTCTTCAAACAACATTATTTGGTCACATGGGATCATTTCCTATTTAATGACAAGTAAGAAAATGTGGCAGATTAGTTCCAGGAATCCACCCACCATCGTGTACATTTCACTAATGCTCAGCTCCATTATATCAAATAACTTAATGTTCACATGTAATATAATACATATCCTCCCACAAATGCTCCTTCATCTCCAGAAAGCTTACAATGACCAGTAATTCATAAATGCTATATAAATAGCTGTTGTGGTATTATTTAGGGGATGATGAAAGAGAACAGCCTGGAATGTTTTTTTTTCCTAAATATTTTCCATCTGTAGTTGTTTGTACAGACGTAGAGCCAGATATACACAGTCCAACATTGTACTATGTGTAATGGTGTGTGTGTGTGTGTGTGTGTGTGTGTGTGTGTGTGTGTGTGTGTGTGTCGTCTGCTTCATAAATAGCTGAAAATCCTGAAAAGCCAATGACAGAAAAATATTTATTTAAAATCTAAAAGAAAGAACACTTTAACATCTTCTCTTTTTCCTCTACCCCTTTTCCCCCTTTGTATATGTCTGTCTTCACCCCCAAACACACATACACACAAAACACAAATATGTACACAACCCATTAACAACCTTGTTCTGCAGAACAGGTTATTTCACACAAACACACACACACACACACACACACACAACCCCACTAAATCCTATTATTCTGCTGTTAACCAAATAGTATTTGCTTCAGCTAGTCAGGCATATTCTTGGGAATAAAAGACAGTTTCTAGCTTCAAGACTGCCATAGATTCTAGCTTGTTCCTAATCTGCTTAATTCTCTGCTTTCTTTACATTTCCACCCAAGAAATACATGATCTGGAAAGACCTACTTAGACTGTCTCAAAGCAGGTTGTAAATGAGTTTTCTCTGTAGTTTATCCAATCCTGACAACTTCTTTCAATATGCAAAATCCACCTGATTAAAACACTGCCCAAGCAAACAAGAATGGAATATTTGTTCTCCCAAGGGCAAGAAACTACAGGACTTCTATGCAATTACCTTCTTTTGGGGTAGTAAATAGTAATTACCCTCTTCCGAGATAAGGAACTTTATGACACTGGCATTTTCTAGGAATCTGATAACTGCTTGGTATTTATATAGATTTAAATACTGCAAATAGGCCTTATTCCATGAATTAAAACTGGATCTTTGATTTAGCATGTACAAGAACCACTACCCAAATCTATATGTGTAAAATATGTGTACTATTCTTTGTCACATATTTAAAGTATTTTCAAAGTGAATTTTGGCTTTTTAATTTTGATGACTTTGCATTTACAATCTAAGTGCAGTGTTCCCACCAATAAAACTTGTGGGTGTGCTTGCTGAGATTACAAGTCACACATGGGATTCATTATAGCTATAACATATATATGTACACAGAAGCCATCCTAAATAACTTCTGAATGACTTTGGCAGTCTGTAGTTTGGTGTTACCACATAAGTGAAAGAGATGTAGTATTTGAACTAATCAAAAAATTTTAAATTATGATCCAATTAACATAATGTTGGGATATTCACACTTAAAAACCATGACATAAAATGTACAGAAGTATAATCAGACAAGTTTCTATGAGGAAGAAGTTCATTTTTTATTCTGTAACACAAATAAGCACACCCATGACATTTATGTATCTTTAAGCCCATAAATCAGTGCTTCCCAGTGAAAGCATGAGGAGAGGCTATCAGCCTCACCCAGGAAGCATTTTCCAGTGACACTAGACCTCTTCTAGGCCACGCCCTCCTTCCTCTGAGATTCTACCCGAGATGTGCCTTTGAACTTCAGGATACAATCTGCTCGCTTACAAATAGACATCCTTATCTCCAAAAGGGCAGGATTCTGCAAATGAGCCTTTCACATACATGGCAGGGATGGGGGTGAAACATACATCAAAGACATAATCTTTCCAATGAATGCTGAGCAGTCAAAAGTGGCTATGCCTGTAATAACTTCCAAATGATGCATTCGGTTGGTTATCCCTTTATATTAATGAGATAAAAATTGCTATTTTGAGTACTCATATAGGTCACAAAATATCAGTAAATTTAGCTTCATTCTTGGAGACAACTGAGCCTTTGCAGAATTAAGTAAGGGCCCCTGCTCCAATCAGCTGTGGCTACTGAAAAGAAGTGTGGGGTTACATCAACTCCATTATACATTCCTGTAATATATACATCTCTATCCCTTGTATCCCTGGGAACTAATGCCATGCTCCCTTTGCTGTTTCTCCCTTTAAAATGGTGAATATTTAGAGATATTGTTCTGTTTTTTGTATAACTGACCTTCTAGGCTTTCACTGCTGAAAGTGTTATCATGAATTTGTGAACATAAGGTACAAACATAAGTACACACACTGCTCATATCATATGTTATCATCATATAATTGAATCATTTCACTCTAGTATGCTTTTGCCAACATTTTGACTGTGGAATATGTTGAGTCTTTAACTAAATAATCAGAGTTACTCTCCCTTAAAATATTTCTATGAGTTGATTTTACACTTCAAATAATTAAGGAAACTAAAATATAAAATTGCTCAATATTTTATATCAGAAACATAATACCCATACAAAATTTCTGAATTGTCTTTTCTTAATATGTATTTGTTGAAGTATAACGGTATTTAATAGCTAATGTTTATTTATTTTTTATTTTATCCCAATATTAATTGCTTATATTTTGTGGTAATCAGTGTGATCATAATAATAACTTTATGCTAGATGCTACTATCATGTTGGCATTACTCTGTCAATTTATATGTGAGTAAAATGGACTTGGGTTTTATATATAGATTCACAATGTCAGTCAAAGGCAGACCAGCACTTAGAAGCCAGGTACTTTTAGGTCCAAGATTATTTTCAGAAAAACTTAAAAACAAAGACAATGCACTGGTACTTGGTGTCTAATCATCCTCTTCCATCTTCTTGGCCTTGCTATATAAGATACTCACCTGGCCCCTGTCATGGAGAGATACTCCCTTGGTTCTTGCCACAGAGAGAATCATGGCAGTTACATTGGCATTCATAGTTTTATCTATCTTAGTTCACAGCATGTTGTATGCCTCTCAGATCCCAAATTACTTTTAGAGAGTCAGAATACAGAAAAGCTTCTAGTTGTATTTTTTTTTCAAATCCTACTGAGGCACAGCAACATGTGGGGAACCCTATCAGCTCTTCTGTTCACTTATAGCATCTCTCATACTGTAACTGGGAGGTTTCATACTCTACTTCTCCCTAAGTCCATGTCTTTCTTGTCAAAGGGAGATTACTGAGAGGCAGTTAAATGTGGGCTCTGCGGTGTTTTTCTAAGTCAGGAAATTAAATGGCTTTTAAGTAGTATCTTCTTTGTATTTAGGGAGACTAATGCATTAGCCCACTGTTAGACCACGTACATAGAAATTAACTTGGAATTCAGAAACTCAATATAAACTTCATCATGTTCATTTCTGGTGACTATTTCAGGATAAGAGGGATGACTGTTCGGTTCATGGAAAATCAGAATATGGGAGTCTATTAGTACATTAAAAAAACTGGACACTTACTCTGAATGGATCATTTTTTCATACTTTATTAAATGTTGTATTTTATTATTATAATGACTCAACACTACTACTGTGTATATATATATATCTATTGTTCTTACTTGTCATTTGTCTTATACATTAATTTTAATTAAGTGAAATTCCCTATTTTATTAAGGCAATTCTGCATATGGTAGAAATAGTATTCTAAAATACTAAGCATATGCATGGATATAAAAGTTAATTGCCTAATTGCATTCTTATTCTCATAATGCCTGATTTAATAATACTCAGAACATTTCTGCCTTTATACAATATAATAAATAAATATTTGTTTGGTTTTCTATATATTTTTTCAACACTAATTAAATTGAATTGTAAAACAAAATTACTCAGTATATTAAATTTCGTAACTGTTGTCAAATCATCTTGAGTTGTTTGAGAACAAATTTGAATCATTTGAGCAATATAAATAAGTGGAAGGGAGGTATGCATCTGAAGAGACATCCACTGAAGGTACCATTTAGTACATAGACATCAAAGGCATGTGCACTCAAAGGCTTAAAAATGGTCATTTTACCTGGATACTGAAGAATTGGCATGATTAAACAAATTCCAAATAAGCCAATGATCTTGAGTAAAAGCAATGAAATTTGGACTTCCCTATATCCCAAGAAATGGTCACTCAAAGAGACTTTGAGTCCTGAAAAATCAAGGACATAGAGGAAGAAAAGACACTTCAACACATATATTGTCACTTATATAACCTCTTTAAATGACTCATTTTACTGATTCTTGAAATATTTAAGCTTCCTTGTTTATTCAAATAGATTTTCTTCAAATTATGTCTAGCTTAAAATCAGTGTTATTTGTAGTCTTTGGATCAAACGGTCAAAAGGGAACACTAGACTATTAATTATAAATGGTTGCCTCAGAGTCTTCACAAAAGCCCTTTGTCAGCAAATAAGTTAACAAATGGTAAAGTTCTTCCTTTGACCTCATTAGAGACAGAAGCACAAGGTGATATTTGTCTCTCAGAATAATCATGATCAAGAGACTTTTCTGAGGCCTAAAAAGAAATGAAATAGCTAAGGGCAACAGAAAATAATATTGATTATGTTAAAATAGATATACATTTGTTAAATAATTTACTGATTAATTTATTCATTATGCAACTCTTCTCTGGGTCTCCCAGGAGTTAAGCAGTATGGCAGACACAGACTCAACTATTGCCTTATTGTAGCAAGACTCCTTCAGACCTTCCTAGTTAGTCACAATGGTAACCCATATAAAGGGGCATTCAACATGCAAGGCTTCCTCCTCAAGGCTGCCTGACTTGAAGCCTTTTCATAAACTTTGCTGTGTGACACTCAGCAATACCAAGCTGTTCTTGAACCTGGAGGGATCTTGTGAGCCATATTAATGATAATCCGAACCAGGGTTTCCTTACCACTGGACACTATCTATTTCTGAGTTTTGTCTTAGACCGGTCTTTTCAAATGAACGGTGGAATATTCTCATTTGAATGGTTTCACTTCTGCCTCTGTATTTTTCATCTGTTTTCTTCAATCATAACAATTATTTTCCCTGTTCACATTCATCTTTTCTTTTAGTCAAGTCTGCCAATCTATCAAGGGCAGAGCACATCCTCATAAGGATTATGGCACTATTGAAAACAAACTATTTTAAATAAGTAATAGCTTTCCATTTCTGATTGGAAAAGAAATCATAGAAGGGGCACTGGAGAGTAATAAATATGGTTAGATAAATAAAGTGGTTGAATTCTGAGGACTTGGATTCAGGTCACCAGAACCCATGTGAAAAGCAAGCATGATAGCATCCCACGTGCTATAAGATGCAAGATGGAGAGAGGTGAATCCGGGTGCTAACAGCCTGACAGCATGATGTGCAAGTGAAAATCTGGACCAACTAAGAGATTCTATTTCAAATAAAAGGAAAGTATTTAAGGGCTGAGAACAGAGGTTGTCCTCTGACCCCAGAAAGCATGCTGGAAAATGTGCCTGCATGTACATTTGCACATATTTTCACAAACTGACACACACACACACACACACACACACACACACACACGCACACACATGCACACACATCACACACATGCACACACATCACACACACACACAAACACAAACACACACACACACGCACACACATCACACAAACACACACACACACACACATTACATTCCCTGTTGAGAGTTGTTAGTGATATCAAGAAATGAACTTGGCAATTTCCATACCATTTGTTTCCTTCTTCATTTATGTCAGAAGCACAAAGGTCAAATACTTTCTCTATTGACTGATTTAATCACATTGTGCTTTGATTCGGTTATATGTACTATAATGCCACTGTTTTCCATATAATGACTTGTGATTAACAAGGTTGCCTGTTCTGAATTCCAAGCTGTAATTTATGGCATATTTTTGTAAGATAAAGAGGAACGTATTTCCAACAGTGAGCCTGTAAACAAATTTAGGGACAAAATGAAGTTAAAAACACCAAACACACATAACTGACTTAAGCTGTGTTTCATAAAATTCCTCAGAAATTATTGTTTTGTTTATTTTAAAAATATTTCTTAGTTGTATTTTCTGTGCCAGGTACAGTTAAGGGTTATAAAAAGCAAATAACACAGCTATGTGTACTGGTGAGTCATTACCATATTACTTGAATGCAACATTTCAGTCCCCATAAATGCCAGTAATCCTAAAAATCTATGTGTCCCTTTCACCCATTGAATCTTATTTTTAATTCTTTAATGGCTTTAATTAAGTTGAGGGTAATTTATTGCTGCAAGTAGCTTTGCAGGGTTACCTTGCTTATTCTTAATTACATTATGAATATTTAATAATACAATGTTTTTCATCCTATATTCTGGTTTAGCAGCCTTCATCCCATTTGGACATCTTGAACATGTTCCCTTCGCTCGTTTTCTGTTTATTGTTTCTGACATGCGCACTATAGCTGTTTCTCATCTGGATGATTAGAAAAGACTTCTAATGGATACTCGGTCATTTTCACTTTGATACATGCTGCCCATTTCTGAAATGTTGTTATGACATCACCTCATTTTACAAAACCTTTAGTAGCTTTCTAATGTACACATCAAGTAAACCAGACTGTAGCTTGAAGTTTTGTATGAAGCTTCATGAAGAAACTAACAATGTGCACCTGTACTAAGGTACATCCAAGGATAAGCTTTCCCCTGGTACAATTTTAGTATAGGCAAGTTAGTTAACTTTTCTAATGTGCAATATCCTCCTACTTAAATGAGGATAACAATGACAGTAGTTCTTACTATATATTGTGTTGTGTTAGCATACATTTATGTACTCTACAGCCCGTCTTTTCTTTATTCCTGCTGTTTCTTCAGCTAGGAATATCATAGGTTAAGTTTCAGAAAATATAAGGATCCTTATTCTTTGAGGCTCAAGTCTATTAACCCCTCATTGAAGACAGACACTTCATCAATGTGACTGATGTGACCACCTTTTCCCTGTCTTCCTCTAGTGATAATATAGTAAAAACTATTAAAAATCCAGGCACTGGGTTTCTACTCTGTCTTAGGTTACTGGTTTCCTGGATAAGACACACACACACACACACACACACACAGCCTTTATATTTACAATATGCTTTAAGAAGTACAGTAGCTGGGCATCTGCCTACCTACCATCCATGCTGTTAGAATCTACTTTCCTAATGATGACTCTGAATTATTATTGTTTCTTCTTGGCAGCTCTTAGCTCCAATTAGGCAGTACTCATGGCCAGGCTCTCTTCTCTTTTAATCCATGGTGACAGTCCTCTCTCTTCTTCTTTAAGTTCTTTCTTTTCCATGGTGGCTGTCTCTTCCTCCTTCCCTCCTCATGGTCCTCTCTCCCCAAGCCTAGGAAACCTTAACCCCACCTATGTCTCTTCTGCCCAGATATTACCTGTTGGTAGCTTTATTTACACAATTAAATGAGGCAGGTTAACTCAGTGTCTTACACATGGACTTTCCACTCTTTAGGGTACCCAGTCTTAGGGGCCCCAAATTAACATTAGAATACAAGCAGCATTAAGCTAACACACTACAGTTGTTGTACCCACATGTCTCACTGAACTTCTCACTCATACTCGCTGGTTGTGCCAACTGTCCCCTTTTTCTGCTAGTCCATTGTCATTGTTGGGAAGAGTAGCATCTGGTTTATCTTGAGTTTAGTCATGTACATGGTGTCTCGTGATGAGCAATATAGCCACTGATGGCAACAGGTTTCACTAAGCATGACCCCAAAATCCAAAGATTGAATAGCGCAAGTGCTTTAAAATATTGACCATAGTTGCATTGGGTCTGATGCAACTGCCTTTGGCTGGCCTTGTCTCATCTCTGAGCATGCCAGCAGGAGGCAGCAAACCTCACCAGCCAGCCCTCAAGTCTTGCTATGTTTCTTCAGCACTGGATCTTGTGGCTGCCTACAGAACACACAAATCACATAGGTAGCAGAGTTAGACCAGGAGAGCCACAGCACACTGAAACAACTGCCTGCTTTCATTGGATGAACCAAGTGAGGTGAGGATATCTCACACACATTTGCAGTGGATGTGACCACAGAAGTAAAAGCAAGTGGGTGTGTCCTAGTTTGATATTTTGGTTGCTGTGATAGAATAATGAGCCAAACGACTTGAGGGATGAATCGGTTTGTTTGGCTAACAACTAAGTCATGGTCCATCATTAAACGATGCCAAAGTAGGAACTCAAGTCAGGAGCCCCAACGCAGGTAATGAAATAGAGACCATAGAGGGATTACCAGATTGCTCAGTTGGCTTTCTCACAACCTGAGAGCACCTGTCCAGTGGCAGCATTACACATCGTGTTTTGGGCACTTCCACCTCAATCATTAATCAGGAAAATGACCTGCAAACACACCCATGGGCTAATCCAATAGAGGCAAAACCTCAATCAAAGGTGACTCTAGTTTACATCAAGTTGACAAAAGCTAACAGAGTGTCTTGGTGATTCTATTACTTACATCGAGAGAATAAAGATGAAGAAATGCAACTGATTACACTGTGTGTTCTGCCACTTGATTTCTAAGATCTGGTTTTGCTTATGCTGGACTCTGGGAAAGTAGATAAAAAACAACAAGAAAATATTTAAATGTGGTTCTAGGATGCTAATATGATGGGTTTTGCAAGATAGATCATTTTGGGAGTTGTGGGAGGTATAGCAGAGAAAGTGGAGGCACAAAAATCCTGGGATATTTGTATCAGTTGGATTTTGCAGTGTGTTTGTAAGGTGGTGAGCCTGGAAGAGGTCTTACAGACCTGTAGGAAGTAGAAACATCATCTGGTTCATAATTATCAGGTGGCACAGAGAGAAGAGAGAGAGTCTAATAGTCAAACATTTATTCCACTGTGGTATTATGCTTGTACAGAAAGCTACAATCACTGTTCTTCAGGTGATTAATCAAGTGAAGTAAATTAGATAATACAGGCATATCATACAATGTCTCATACACGTTACAGATAAACCGTGTCTATAGTTAAAATTCACAGCAAATGTACATATTTACAAATTAGTAGTTTCCTGTGACAAAGACACTAATCTTTAAAGTCATTGCAATTTCTGAAAAAGGAGCAGTTATTACATACACAATAAAACCTAGTTTTACTGATTCCGAATCTTCTCACTATTCCATTAAGTAGCTCATTTATTCAGTCTGCACAGTAAGAAATGACAGCATTGTCCATTAATGGTTTTTTAAGGTTACATACTGTATGTTATTCTATTTCTGTTGAACTTTTAATTGGTTTTTCCATATACCAGTCACAACAGTATGTTCATGTGTAGAAATCATACCAGCATTTGGTTATTACTTCACTTATTTTTATTATTTTTCTTTTCCTGTTTTGTAAATTTCAAGATTTATTTTTAGTTATGTGTATATGTCTATGTTTGCAAGTGTGTGTTGGAGTCCATGGAGCTAGAATTATCAATAGTTGTGAGCCACACACTATGGGTGCTGGGAACCAAACCCCAGTCCTCTGAAAGAGCAGCAGGTACTCTTAGCCCACTTTTTTTTTTTTTTTTTTTAACATTTTAGCTCCTTCCTTTGTACACTGTTACTTCTTCTTTTTCTTTTAACTACCTAGGCTCTCTTGCTATTGGTCCTTTTGTTCTCTTAGTTCATTTGTGTACATTTGCAATCTGCAGAATGTTGCAGAACCTCTGCAATCTGAATATACTTCATGAAATTCCCCCACAATGCTACAGATTCTCCCAAAGTTCTACTAATACATTCTAATAAATGTAATTATGCTATCTCATCCATTCTTTTCTTTTCATTACATAGAAAACACTCATCCTTTTTACTCAGCCCATAATAGAACTACTTCCTATATTCCTTCATATCTCCAAGTATCCCCTAGTGTCCTAAATCCCCTAGTGTTCTTTTTGTGACTTTCTTTTGTACCTCCATCCCATTGCCCTGCACAGCCAGCTGTTCTAGCCAGCACTCACACCATTATTACACACCTGTACCACTTTAATGGGGGCCACTGGTCAAACTGTCAGGACAAGACAACATAGCTGCTTTGGCTGTGGGTTTCCATAAAAGCTGTTTAGAATTAGCCTATGGTTGCCGCACCCTGGAGACCGGCTCCTTCTTCCAGCAGGGAACGCAGACATGATGCCCAGAGCATCATGTGCCCTCAGCATCTGTGAGAACAAAGGCCACACATTATGGGTATCAAGAGCCAAGTCATTTAGAACAACAGAACTGAGTTTCCAGAGCCTCCTTGTCCTGCCCACTCCCAGACTTCTTGCTGTTACAGATAAATATTCTCGTTGTTGGAGCCATGAACATTGCCAGTGCAAGTGCTTATGACTTACTTGTAGTTGTCTTTCTGTTATTCCCTCATTGATGCTTCCTGGCTTCCTCTATACCCACATGCTATCTTTATTTAGAATTTTTACCTTTACATTCTCTATTGGTTTATCATCTTTCAGTGCATAGTTACTATTAGTATTATTCTTCAGAATTCTTAGACTGGAACTTCAATGTAATAGGGTAATGTGATAGTATTCTAAATTGGGTTGAATTTGTACTTAATTCTTTCTCCTCTAGTAGAGGAGAATGCAATCTACAAGGAGCTGGTATTCTTTTCCTAAGCAATGCTACTTTTGGTACAGTGTTAAGCTATAGGATAAAATTCTGCCTGAGGACCAATTAAGCAACATAGTACAAAACAGAGTTCTACCATGTTGGTGGTACTCCCTCTATTGTTTTATATTAATCTTTATTTACTTTATTGATATTCTTTCAAGGAATCTCCTTTTCCCCAATTTCAATTTTCAGCCCATATTTCTAGCTACCAAAATGAGTACTTGACAGAAGCAGCACAGTTCAATATAACTTTGATCTTATTGTCATAGTGATTGAAGGCCTGGTCAGAACCAAAGTGGTCATGGCCCAGGATTGGTCAAAGGAATGCTTTCTGGATTTTGTTGGCCACATGAGTATAAGGTCATTCTTTATGTTGATATTGATAATGGTTAAAAACACTGTAATTCAGGGTTTCCAAGGCATACATTACAACGACAAGCCTCTTCATAAAGCCAAAACATAAGTGATCTCTCCCCACTTCAGTAAAATTGAGTCATGGTACACTAGTCTCATAAATGCATTGTTATCATGGGAATAGGGCTCTCTCTCTCTCTCTCTCTCTCTCTCTCTCTCTCTCTCTCTGGGTGTGTGTGTGTGTGTGTGTGTGTGTGTGTGTGTGTGTGTGTGTCTGTGTCTGTGTCTGTGTCTGTGTCTGTGTCTATAAATGGCTTTTGGTAAATAAACAGATGAGAGGCCCATCTACTCTTGTTCTCTCAAATCATCATGTTTTCTTTACCAGTTCATTTGATGACTCAGCAAGAAGGAATCCTCAGTTGCCAGCACCTTCTTCTTAGATTTTCCAACTGTCTTCACAATTATAGGGAGATGCATTTGTGATTTTCATATATTACCATTTCAGTATTTTGTTATGGCAGTATTAATGGAGTAAGACAACAATAGTAGTTCTATCTAATATTTAGTGTGTGAGTTAAGCAAGTTAGTCCACAAAGAGCTTAACATCATCACTCACTGGCTCATATTCATTTCTCTATTCAATACCCAAGAAATATTTATTGACTATGTGCTAGGCTGTGTTCTATAGTTTAGGCAGAGTGCTGAGCATAATAGGGAAAATACCCTCCCCCTTGAGATGCATACTTTCTACATAGCAATCAGTCCATAAATGCTAGCTATTAGGAACACAGACATTTGACCCCATCCATGGCTTTTCAGTTAGGTAGAGTGATAAATTATCACTTCTTTTTAAAGGTTGCTTAAGTCAGGTTGCTTTCCCTTGTTAAGAATATTGTTTAATATAGTGAACAAAAAGCACCAAGTTTCAGTGTGTGTGTGTGTTTTTTTATGAGAAACTCAGTCTCTTTCTCTGGGATGAGGAAGAGAACTGGGATTGAATCGGCTGATTCTGGACCATCTGGTCTCCCTTGCCTGAGATCTACCAGTCATGTTATCTGAGGTCTCCATACCCATCTTCCATCCTACTTAAAGAGTTTTCCTAACTGTCATGCTACATATTTGGTAAAACACAGCTCCTATGTAGCCAGTTAATAATATCCCCACTACAGAGACTTATTTTTAGACACCCATTAAAATATAAAAATATGAATAATCAAACATAAGGACAAAGATAAAAATGAGAGAAAATATTTCTGTGATGAAAATGTATGCTCAGTTTATTGTATTTCAGCCTTGCACTGGAAACTTTTTCCATAGTGGTTTAGAGTAAATACTATTATTACTGAGAAGCCCACATGCTAAATAGCATACTTTTCTTGGTGTAGATTTCTGGAGGGATATGCAGGGGATTTGCATGCTTAATTCCCATTAGCACCTGTCACTGGGATTTATTATCCCACAGTTAATTCTCCACTTACTGGAGCCAAGAAATAGGCAGCCCTTGTATATGGATTGAAATGGAGCTTTTTATTTTTTCAAAAGTGAGATGCTTTTCATGTTGGTTCCTTAAACACCTGCGTTATTTTAAGCCTGAAAGGTCACATTCAGATACACTTTGGGTTCAAATTTATTCACACTTGATTTTTATTCAACAGTTAGAAGAGCCTACATATCATTTGAAATTTCTCAGGGTGCTATTCAGGTCTTGGCTCAGTTTTCAAATCCACTGGCTCATATTCATTTCTCTATTCAATACCCAAGAAATATTTATTGACTATGTGCTAGGCTGTGTTCTATAGTTTGGGCAGAATGCTGAGCATAATAGGGGAAATAGCCTCCTCTTGAGATGCATGCATTCTATTGGCAAGCATTTATACTTGCACTTATTTGTGCATGCACATAAGCATATAGATGTATAAAATAAGCATTCAGATACGTGGGCAGATATGTAAAGTGAGCACTAGTTGGATAAGTCAAGCGGGTGAAAGGAATGGAGGGTGATAACTTCCTTCTATTTCCCAGGGGTTAGAGTCCTCTCTAGGCAGAGATACATGTGCCCAGATCTCAGAGGTTGGGCAAGCTGCACTCAGCAGCATCTGAAACACTGCGTTATTGTTTTCATGGAGATGAAACTGTGACAGTCAGTGACACTAGACAGAATGCCGATACAAAGGCAGTGTGTAGCTGCCTGCATTGCCGGAGCTGCGCTGCTCACAGGTGCTTTAGGGCCCTGTCCCTATATTCTGTCCCCTTCTTAGCCACACATCTCATCATTTCTCAAACCATGCTCCTGCCCTCTTTAGGCTGAATTTCAGTATTGAACTACTTTCTTTTGCCTTATCGCTGACTGGTGCTTTTAAGGAATTAATTTCATGCAGTATCGACTGCTGAGTGCTTCAAAGACCCAAGCAAGAAGATGTGATTATTTTAACCTTCCTCATCTGTCCTAGACACTGAAGATTCTTCCCAGGTGATCCTTTCTCTCAACCAGCCAACCAATTCTGACTGAATACTGAGCAGACTAGGTTTTATGTTAACAGTGTAGGTTGGAAAGATCTACAAGGCAGAGTGTCTGCTTTAAATGAGTTAAAATTAAAATAAAAGCCCAACCCCTAACCCCTAACACTAACCAAAAGATAGGTATAAATATTAACTGCATAACTCTACAACTTTGTTGTTGTTGTTTGAGACAGGTTCTCTCTATGTAGCCCTGACTATTCTGGAGTTCCCTATGTAGACCAAGCTGGCTTCCAACTTACAGAGATTCTCCTGTTTCTGCCTCCTGAGTTCTGAGATGAAAACCATGCCCTACCACACCTAACACATCACAACTTTTGGAATCTTGTTTACAAGACACTAACTCTGCACAGAGGTTTCGCTGTTGGACTTTAAGCTCTTATTCTTCCTTGGGAAAATTATAGAGAAAACCACTAGATTTAACCACAGCTTCTTCCGGTGATACAGTATTCACGATATTGACTGGTTATTAGCACCATTCCCCCTTGTAACCATTGTCTTTATAAAATAATTTACACTGGGATGATTAGTAACATAAATGTTAGAAATTGCCATTTCACAGAACCCACACTTAGATGCATAAAAGTTAATAACTACAATTTTGAGAACATGGATATAAACAAATTTTTTAACGTAATTGAAGAAAGTACTATTGACAAGACAACAAGACAACCTGAGGTAGCAAGAAAGTCTGAGAGTCTTCTAGATCAGAACAACAGTCAACAATGACTATGCTGGGCTTTTTTACCTATGTTTAACACATTCAAACCTCACAAAACCTTATATCTCATTGCTTCTAATAAACCCACTTTACAGATTAGAAAGCAGAGACACCTGATCTTTTGAGCCATGCCATCCAGCTAGTAAATCACTGTGGATTGATCTACCCATCTGGCACCAGCACCTGACTACCCACGTTTCCTGATGTGGCCATGTGGGGAAGCTGAAGAAAATTAAGCGATTTTAAAGTGGCAGGCAAAGTCTCCATGGAAATAAAAAGAGACTAATTTTGTCAATGTCTCTCCCAAGAGTGACCTTCCCAAGTCTATGAAATTCATCCAAGGCATACATAATGGGTAAAGGTTTCGGTGGCTCTGGGCAGGCAGAATCACAAGGCATTAGAATTAGAATATTTCGGAGAGAAAAAAAAATAATCAAGACATGCAAAGATTACCTGGCCTGCTCACCTCAAGACTTCTGACCACAGTTCAAATTAGACTTGAAATCATAATCCTCCCCCCCTTTCTGAACTGTCCTGTGCTTTTACACACGACTCCTTTCGCACTTTAAACTGAACTTTTACATGGTAAAGTATTAGTTTTCAATTCAGTAACATCAGGGATTTTTCACACAATGCTATCGTGTGGAGCTTAGCCGGTGTGCTCATACATTCGCCTTCCTTTTGTCTAGACTGGCCTTGTTTTATCCACTCAACTTCACACTCCTCCCTCATCCCTCTATCACGAATTCACAACCTCACTACTCCCAAAAATGTCTTCCGGAATTGAAGCAGATTCATTCAGTCCCCTCTCCTCGCTGTTAGGAATTTGGAGGCTAAGTTATAGGCTCTAACATTAAGTTGAGGATCTGCAAATTTTGTTCTGTCTGTCTTTTTTTTGGGGGGTGGGGGTGGGAGGTTTCTCTTGGTATTGCTGCGGCACTCTTTAAATGTTCAATCTCAGCAGCCACCAAGATGAACAAGCAAAAAAAAAAAAAAAAAAAAAAAAAAAAAAAAAAAAAAAATCAGCACCGAGGGAGTTTCCATTGATTTCCAGTTTTTGTTCCACCACAAATAGGTCACAGGCTCGCAGAGCATAAAACAGCCTGACTGGCGCTGACAACCCAAAGATAGTGGGCTGAGCCACTGCAAATGCTTCTTGCCTTCTTTCCCATCTATGAGAACAAGTTCCAGCCCGCCTCCGGCTCAATCAAGCGCAACTCCCTAAATCCTAGCGCGAGTGCAGTCCTGGGGCATCTGGCTTAGGCTTGGCCGGCTCAGGGACACTGCCAGCCGGTGGGCTGAGCTCCGCTGGACACGGCCAAGTGGCCTGAGGCGCGCCCGCAGCGCTTGCGGAGCAGGAGTCTGGCGCCAGGCGGGAGGCTGTGCTGCCCCTGGCCGCGGTTGCCTCTGCCCCCAGGTGTCCCTTGTCAGCGCCGGAGCGAGTGAGCAAGTGAGCAAGTGAACCCAGTGGACTCCACCTTCCGCGCGAGGCGTGGATCTCGCTCCATCCTCGCTTACATAAGGCGGGCAAGCGCGCTCCCGCCGCTGCTTCCCCCCGCGCGGAGTGGGGCCGCGCCCTCCACGCCTCCTCTGCGAGCGCCACCCAGGACCCCCGCTCGCCCCACTCCTGGAGGCGACAGTCGCTGGGACCGTCGGCGGGCGGGCGGGCTGGCGGGCGGCAGCCGGGGAGTCTCTCCCGCACTGAAGCGCAAGGATTGGAGCCGGGAGCGCCTCGCAGGTTCGCCTTTCCTCCCACTCTTGCCACCACCCAATCCCCAGCGCCTGTGCGATCCTCCTGGGCGCAGGGACCCGAGAGCAGCGCCCGTTCGGCTGGCAGCGAAGCTGCGGGAGCGGTCGTGGTGGCCGCGCTGCGCCTCCCTGCACTTCCCGAGTGGGGGCAGAGCATTAGCAGGCGGGAGACGTCAGTGGCTAGGCGGAGTGGACGAGGGACCTTCAAACTCCTCCTCGGAGGCTCCTCTCCACCCCCTTTGGCCCCTGCCCTTGGAGAAAGTGGAGTGTGGCGCTCGGGCTCCTGTTATTTCTCAGGACTGCTTGGCGGTGGCCAGATCCAGCCTCCTGCCCGGCGGGGCTTTCTGCTGTTTGCGCGTCTCCTGGTGGCGTTCCCCTTTCCCGGTACACCTCTGCCAACGATGAGGAAAGGTCTGAGGGCGACAGCGGCCCGCTGCGGACTGGGACTAGGATACTTGCTGCAGATGCTTGTGTTACCTGCCCTGGCCCTGCTCAGCGCCAGTGGCACCGGCTCGGCCGCTCAAGGTAAGGGGGTCTTCAGGGCGCGGCGGTCACCTCCCTTTGCTTCTGTCTTTCCTCTCCTCTACCTCTATTTGTCCCTGGCGCTCCTTGCTTCATCATCTGCCTGCTTGCCCCCAATGGAAACCACTTTAAATCCCACTTTCCCAACTAGTTAAGAAACCAGATTTTTCAGTCTTAGCTCCGGAGCTGGGTGAGGATGGACCTGGGGTGTGTTAAGTGTAGCTGCTGCCTCGGTGCCTGTGGGATCCTGGAGCGTCTTTTGCACTTTCAGACCCACACGCGCACGGTTTTGAATAGTGTGCACCCGGAGGTTTCCAGAGGCACCGATAGTGGCGTTGTGGTGTGCGCCCCAATATGTGTAGTGTGTCGAGGCTCCCCGCTGTGCGCGGTGGCTGGGCTTGCAGGATTTTCTTCCACCTCCACTAAGGAAGTGTGTTCATTACCGCCAAGGACCCATAGGCGCCTGTGCCCCTAGACTGCTGATGGGGCGCTATGGAGATGCTCAATTCGCCCAGAAAGGACATGCTCCGGGTGTGCCTGCCTTTCCACTCACAACCTCTTCGTGTTCCTCTCCTGATAGGAGACCCTTGAAAAACTTCAAACCCGCAGCTCGAGTGGGAGACTGTAGTTGTTCACCCCAAACCTGCAACTCTCTGGGGAAAGGACGCTGCTAACCAGTTTATAACTGGCATTTTAACGCATATAAGCCTTGAAGTGTGTGAAACTCTGAGCAAAGCCAGGGTAGGTGGACAGTGGTCCAGAGTTCGGAATGTGAAAGGGCGGAGAGGAGACAGCTAGACTGAGGGTCATCTTGGAGGCTTCTTTCTTGTTCACTGAGTTTTAGGGGGTGGTGCAGCTACCAAACTTACCCAAACCAGTTCGAACCCAGATCCTTCTTTGCCATTTTTAAGAGATTTATTTATTTATTTATTTATTTATTTATTTATTTATTGTCAATAACCAGAAGGCAACACAGCTTTGCCTGGAGAAAGAGGCAACAATTCAGAACCAGCTCAAAGACCCTTCCGTTCCCTACACACACACACACACACACACACACACACACTCACATGTCTGGTTTGTTTCATTTCTTTATGAATTTGGAGGGTTTGGGAGGAGGAGCAGCAGCCCTGACTCCTTCCATGATGCTCACAGACTGGTTTATCCCAATTATAGCCTGCATTTCCTAAAATCTACAGGCACTCATCTCATGCAGGGAGGTGGGTGCTGAAAGCAGAAGAAAGCCAGCCCAGAGGCCAGGCAAGTCTGGTCCTCAAGAAGAGGTATGTGATTAGCAAGGCAGTGTGAATCGGAGATAGCTACTTAGGGAGTAAATTGTTCCTGCTACACTGCTAAGTGGCCGCGCTCATAAATCTTGCCTTCCCTTCTGGACAGATGCTTCCTATCCTTGTGGGTCAGCTCCAGTTTTCTTATGCACACGTCCAGAGCACATCTGACTGTGTTCAAGGAAATCTGTGCTAGAAAGCCTACAGTTCTTGAGAGTGGTCAGAAGTTCTCAGGACACAAGCCAGGGATGCTTAGAGGAGGATCGGAGGAAGCCTAAGTGGGCAGCCTGATTAAGGGTTATGGAATCAGCTGTGTGAGTCCTGCTGGAATTCCTTCTCATTTTTCAGTGCACAAAGGACTAAGCCATTGGGGGTGAGGGGCAGGGTAAGGGAAGGGTTTGGGAAAAGGGAAAGTTAAAAGTCCCCAAAGATGCCAAAAGGAGGCAGAATCCCTGTGGAGAGCTTACAACGGCCAAATTAAAAAGACTGGGTAGGAGAAGGATCGATGCAGATAATCAAACAGGGGACTGTAAGTGGATTAATATTGAAAGAAGGGAGCAGAAACTAAATGCTTTGCCTCCTGCACTTTTTCTTGGTCTACACCAGGCAAGTCAAAGGTTGAGGATTAATTCTGCTCTGAGACAGAGGGAAAAAAAAGCAGGTCTGGCTGGGTGTTCATATGAGGTTTTGCTGTGGATTTTCTCCATTTACTCTCTTTCAGGGAGAATAACATTTTTTTTTCTTCTCTTCAAATCACATGGTCTGAGATGCAGGACTCTTACTTTTATCTTTGTTACCCTCCATGTTCCAGAGCACCAGCTCGTCCTGTGTTATCTGAGAGACATCAAAGGAAGTGTAAGGCACAGAAATCTGCTATCAGCTACTGTCCCTGTGGCTGCTACTCATTAGCCAGGCCTGTTTACTACTGACCTGCTGTTAACACTTTATTCCAGTCACTGTAGGATGGTCTGGTAGGCAGACTCCCGTTTTCTTCAGCATCTCCTTTCTCTCCAATTTATACTAGAGCTCCCACACATACCCTAAAGGTACCATTTGCTTGTTCTGATGCATTAATGACCCCAGTGGACTATTCTTTTTTTTTTTTTTATGAATGGAAGTACATATGCAATTAGAACCGAGACATTCATTAAGTACTTTACAATGTGAGGAAGGTTTATCATCTGCTGGAGCAGTGCCGTGAAAATGAGAAGCTTTTGAAAATAGATCTCTAGTCGAAGTCAGCCCAGGGGAGGAGAAAAACCAACCGCAACACAGTTGTAGAAGAACAGAGCGAGTATTATTTATAAGTGAGGGAGTTTTGCAACTGTGGATTAAAGACAGACAGCAGTCATGTTAAACAGGTCCTTGGGAAATTCTCTGAGCTGTAGGCAACAACTTTCCCCTCTCTGCCCATGCTCTAATTGTTTCATTGAGGATTGCTGGGAAACCATCACTCCAGGGAATTTTCAGGGCTCCTGACTTCCAAGAATGAAAGATTTTTACTAGGAAAGGCAAGGTGTGTGTGTGTGTGTGTGTGTGTGTGTGTGTATTTTTGCCTCTTACCCTTGCACAGCATAATGTGTCTCTTATCTGCCACCACTAGTATTATGTGTGTTAACACCTCCAAATTCAGACCAGAAAATTATTAAAGTCTATTCAGAGATACTTCTCTTATTGCATAAATTTAGTGTTTTTAAGACAAGTAACACCTTTCTTTCCACCGAGGAAGAAAGTACTTTCATGACTTTATGCATGTTGGTGTTTTCCAAATTGACAGTCGGTTTTGATGATAACCAAGTTTGATGACTATTCTCTCATGTATGGCTCATCTGGAAGGACAAATTCATGCATTCCCTAGGGAGAGTCACAATAAGGAAAATGAGACAAGGTGGCCTTTGTTAGGCAAGTAATTCTGTGTGTTCTAACTTAGAGAACAATAAAAGTCTTCAGAGAACAAACTCTTCAAGCACCTGGCTAAAAATAAGTGTGGGATTATGGCAGAGTATGGTGGCTTACACCTTTAAGACTCCCACTTAAGGAGGCTGAGACATGAGGAATGTAAGTTCAAAGCCACCCTGTATAACAAAGCCAGATCCTGTCAGTAAAACAAAGAAACCATTACATTATAATAAACATTAGAGTTAAGCAGGGAAAAGATCATTTAAAGTGTCTATCTTTGTACCCTGGGAACATCATCACCATACCAATATATCTGAAACAACTCCCCTAAGGAGGTGAGCGAGGCCTGGGAGATGTACTAGGCTAACCCTCTTTGCTTATGTAGTGTCATTGTTGAGATTTAAATATAACTGTCCCCTAATGTGTGCTATATTCCTCTATTTGCATGAAAAGGGAGAGAGTGCTCCATTAGGCCTTAACTGCACATGGCACTTTTCTGATTTAGGTCATGGCTTTGCTGGAGCAGCAGAGGGAGTCACTCTAAGAAGAAACACTAGCACTGGAGGCTGTAGCCATTTCTGGAAGATGGTGTGGGTAGAAGCTGAGCCTAGACTCCAGCCAGCCTTGAAGTTTCAGCCTAGATCCCTTTTACTTGACCTTTGCATCTGTGCAACTTAAAAACAAATCTGTTCCCATTTCCTGCACACTACATTTTTGAGCTTATTTGACTAGAGTGTATATTAGAAGCAGCATGCCACAGTGAACAAGTCCCAGACAGTGTGCTACTTGTTGGAGAGTTAGACTTGAATAAAATGCTTTTATCATCAGGATAGACCTGCCAGCATATTACTTTCTGGACTAGAACAGTGTGTACAGATAGGTTCCTTGTGTCAAGGAGGCCTGGATTTTCCCATGAGTGATGGTGGTCGTGGGAACAGTTCCAAAACTTTTATACATAGAGGATGAATGGTATTTTATACATAAAAGATTAATTTGTTGGAAGTAGTAAGGAAGGGACCATTGGAAGTTGAATTAGTCTAGGCACATACTCTCATTCATTCATTCATTCATTCTTCCCACTCTCTCTCATGCTGGCTGTGAACTCATGAGCCACCCACCTTGGCTCCCACCCCCATCCTGTTACTGGGATTACAGCTGTGAGCTACCACGCCCATGATGGGAATGGGCTTTTCTTAAAGTTAAATTTGCATTTAAAAAGTATTACTTATATTCCAGTGCCTCCCCTACTTTGGTAAAGGGGACTGAATCCATGTACCTGTTTATGTTGTGATACCAAGGGCTATACCATGCCTCTATGGGCCCATGTCTACCACTTGGAGTCAATGACTATTTTGTCTGGCTTTGGGGATGTACAAGCTAATAATTGCTAATACCATGTGCCTGTTCTTTTAGTTAGTGCAATACATCATAATTCTTCTGACATCTCCTAGCTACATGACTGTGCTAGGTTATTTAACTATTCTGTACCTCAATTTCCTCACGTGTAAGATGAGAAACATATATGCCACAGGTCATACTAAGGCTGAATTAGTGTCTTAAATCAACTAGAATAATAGGTAGCTCACAGAAAATATTATTATTCCTTGGCTTCCAACTTGGCAAAACAGTGGCAAAAAGTGAGACAAATGCACCAGGCCTTAAATTTATGCAAACTTTATTTGAGTTTTAAAATTTAATTGCTCATGATTGTAGTAAACATATATAAAATAAACAATCATTGATATTTCTCTTTGCATGTTGCCTTCTGACCAACTCTTAAGACAAACTAAAAACTTCAAGGGGCCTTAATGTTTATTTTTACTTATAGTTAAAACAAAGATATTTTTCCTGAAAATCTGTAATTCTTATTTAAATTATTGGTAGTTAAGTTTTTCCTACAACCCAACTCACTTATCTTCTCTTTTCTCTCTCTTCCTTCCTCTCTTCCCTTCTTTATCTCTCCATTTTATCACTGTCTCTGACCCCCTCTCTTAATCAACATCGGCTTGAACCTACTATGAACTTTTAGATTTCCAGACTTCACTTGTAACTATTATTGCTCTTATCTGTGAAGGATAAGAACCTGAGACCTTATATAAAGAGTATCACTCCAGGATATTTTTTAATAGAAACTCAGTGAGAATTTTGTATTACTTGATTGAAGGTACATTTTCATGAGTAATTTTTAAATGCTACTGTTTTCTTATATATATAATTCTTAAAACAACATTGTAGTTTATAACTTTTCCTGTTGCTAGTACCTTTTTGTGTTGAAATTTACCCAAATTTTAATAAAAATTATTTTGTGCAAATACTTCTGTGAAGTCACAGAATCAGAAGGACTGAGTGTGCTTCTTCTACTCTCTGCTAGTTACGATCTGTCAAAACTCCTTTTTCTGAACATCTTTAAGGTATGTTGCAAATTATTATACTCTTTATAAGGAAAATATTAGAAGATATTAAGATATAACTTGAGAATTCATTGAAGTGTTTTGACTTGCATTTGAAATGTGGGTTTTCTCTCATTCTGAGCATTGTTGCCCCCACAGAATTCTACAGTGAAGTTTAGAAAGATGGAAAAGAACAGAGTAGAGATCAGGCACTGAGACAGTTTGTTCTTCTCTACATAGTGCTGAAGCTCAGTGACATCAATTAAAGTGAAGTTATAATTTAGGAAGTAAGCTACAGCTTTGAAAGTGCCTAACATGCAGATATTTGTCCTTACATCAGTATTAGCACCGTTTTATCAGCAAAGAACGGTAACTCAAAAGTGCTTTGTGTTGCAAAGTGAAGCATAACATCTGAAAACTCCAATGTTTGGGGAATAACCTCCTTTAATTAAACAACACAGTGAGTCTTATGTTCTCATGGAAGGGAAAGAGGATGAGGTGAACCTTCCTCACATTGACATTCCTGTTGGAGTTCTTATTTCAAATACTAGGAATAACGTAATGATACTAATATATAATATTGATTAATCAAATTTAGCTCCAAAGTTACAAACCTTATTTATCTTAAAATGTTGTGAGCATAGGAGGGTTTACCTTCATTAATCATTATGTCATGTGGCTCCTATGGTTAGTTTTAATTCTCAGCAATTATGAGAGCAGTAAGAAGCCTTGTAAGATGAACACATATTATCTTTTTGTCTAGATACAGATGCTAAACAGAAACTCCTTCATGACGTTTAACATGTTTGATGATGATTGCTCACATTTCTCATACTTAGTTAATGTCTTAATTGTGGAGTACTTGAGCTTAACTGTAATTTATTATGTTCTATTTTTTTTTCTATTGAAAAGAAAATCCTTGTATAGGAAAGTTGATTTTAAATAAAAAAAAATGTAGGCTGGTGCTTACATATTAAAATGCATATGTAATTCACTTATTAACTCAAATATGTCCAGGAAGATAAATGTAGACTTTATTCCTTCCAGCTCATGAAAACTAAGATGAGTTTATAAATTACAAAAGTATTATAAAAAGAATAATGTAAAAGTTTCTGAAGAAAATTTTTTCGTGTATAAGACTCATTCCCTCAGACAACAGAAGTTTTGGGCAATATGTTAGGCTACGTGATATAAAAATATTTCTAATCATTGGCAAAGAAAACTCAAGTGTAAGATTAAAATTAGAGGAAGGAGTGTTGAACTATTCTATTTTCTGTACATTTACAAGTTAGTTACTTGTACTTAAATATCCTAAATCACTATGCTATCTTTTTTGGAATAACAAGAACTGCAAGAGTCTTCTGAAGAACTCCTTTGTAAAGTAAGCAGATGGTCAGTCTCTTTGACAGATGCTAAAAATGATAGTCAGTGACCATAGGACTGTTACTGTTCTGTGGATTTGAGCTATCTAAAATCTAAGCCAAATAACTCCCAAATTATTAAACCGACAAAAACAAAAACAAAACAAAACCCAAAAAACCTTGACAACACATAAGACAGACAGTTATTAGAGTAAATTGTGGTAACTGGACATTGAAGATTAAGGGCATTCCATATATGTTTACTCTGTTAAAAGAAAAGTGCTATGTTGGATCCCCTTGGAGTAGAGACTGCAAAATGTACACATTGTGGCCACCCAGTGGAAGCACTCAAGTTTAGCAAGTAGCAATGCTGAAATCATTCTAAATAAAACAGTAATTATATCGCCTCTTATTTTCCTTTGCAATCTTAATTCTTCATTCTGGATCTTTATAAGAAGCTGAGAGGCTGTAACTTAAAGTTGGCTTAGGGGTTCAACATGGGGATGAAGGAACCTGACACTTAACCCCTCCCCACAGAATTTTTACCCTAGAAACCAGAAACCCATTTCTGTGACTGCTTTCAGGAGCAGAGGAGAAATGGAATTTTGTTGTTGTTGTTTATGATTCATTATTAGTTATATTTGTAATAGAGTCCTAAGATCGGTTTCTCATCATAATGCTGAAGTATATGACATAAAACTTTTATATAAATCATGTCTTAGTTTCTTACTCCAGCTGACATAGGGAAAGAATTTCCAGAGTATTTTCAAAGCCTTTGCTTTTTAAGAGGTTACATTTTCTTATGTACCTATTTGGGAAGGATGTGCTCCCACGCAGGAGTATGATGAGTGCTCTGCTGAGACCCACCAGTGATCTTTAAGAAATGTGTTTCTCAATCCTGTTAAACATTGCCCTTGACAACAACACCCTGTTGTTTCCTAAGGCTCACCTGCTTGGAAGAAATCCAATAGCATTATGTTGAAATTATATGGGAATGTTTTGCGACAACTGTCCTGAAAAAAATAATTTGCTTAAGTGGAGCTGACTTAATAGAATTATAGTGCATTGAGAGAATGTCATCACTGTCTGCCTCTCCAGGTATACTGGCTGAACTAAATGTTTATTTTTGTATCACTACTATACATACATGTATCTATCTATAAATAATGAAAAAGGACCATGGTTAAATAGCTGCCACTGACTTGCAGCAACAGGATTAGGAAGTGTAGAAAGATGGCTGGGAAAAGTTTGAGCTGCTTCAGTGCCTTCCCAGTTTCAAAAAGGAGGGGAATACTTCATTGAATTTATTATAAATCAAATGGAAGACTTGCATGTTATTTTAATTGAATTAAATAAGTAATTTTTCTAGAACATTTTTGCACAAAAGTTTTAATACACTAAATCCTTATGGAAAAGTAGACAAATAGATTATTTTTTTCTGAATATCTGTGTATAACAATGTGATTGCAATGTGCATATGCAGCATGTTTTGATGTTTTAGAAAGGAACATTTATTTTCAAACAGATTTGCCACTTACCCTTAAAAAAAATGCAACCTGCAAAAATAATTGTTTTATTTTTACTTATAAACCTCATTATCAACTGGCAGTTCTGATTTAATCACAGGTTTCTTAGTAAAAATTATTACATCCTATTTTTCAGAAAGTTGTCTTGGCAAATTGACAAGTCAATTCACTGTGTGGTGCAGAGGCTGTCTCATCTGATAGAAACAGGTTGTATCCTATTCCCAAGTGATGTCTGCTTTCTATGGCCTCTGGCCAACATATGAAGACCTTCTGGGTTTTCTTGTTATTTGGTTGGTTGGTTGGTTGGTTGGTTGGTTTTGTTTTTCCCATAGTCTTATGATAGACTCACTTATTGACTACAGTTGAGTGTCTATCTTCAGTAGAATACCCACTTCCAAGCATGAAGGGAGAACATATTTTACACAAGTTCCTGGATCTTTTTAACTTCTCGAAGAGAAGCATCATTGTTCTGGAAGTGCCATACATGAAGTGACTTTATACATGGGCCCACTGTAGGCAAGGTCTGCTGGACTTTTTTCCTGCCCAGAATAATGCAGGGATGGTTTGTTTCACTGATGAGAAATGGGTTGTGATTAGTTGTGGTTGATATTCTTGGTCTCCCACAGATGGCTTTATTTCCACTTTTGTCACACTATTCAAAGAAACTTTTACTTAAATGGACAGAGCAAGTTAACTGTATAGGCAGAAACATTGTTATAATGGAAGAATGTCCAGATTTTCATGCAGGATATGACAATAATTTGCTTCTTGATTGTATTAAATATAATAATAAATATTTATAAACACATCCACATGTCACTCAGTTGGGACTACTAGCATATATGCAGTTTCAAATTTTTGGCATTTTTGAAGCGATATTTTAAAAGTACTCAATTTTAGGGTTCTGGCAACTTTGTTAGACACATCATCATGAATTCATCCTCCATTGTTGACAAGGGGCTTTCATAGCAAAATACATAGTATACTGTGGAAAAATGACAAGGTAAATATAATTCCTCACAAGGTTTTGTGATTATAAGTCTAAAAGTTAATGGGAAAGGTTGCCTGTTTAATGCTGAATTGCAAAGTTAAAGAGAGGATCTTAAAGATAACAGCAGACTCCAGAGTCCTTTGGTTTATTTAGCATTCAATGACAGTCACTAAATTAGGGAAAGGAATGTTCAAACAACACACTTGAGGAAAAGTGATTTTTATAGAAAGGAACCATTTCTGCTAATAGCCAGTAACTGCACATAACCCCGCTGACATTAAAAGTCCATTAGCTAAGCCCAGTTTAAATACCAGCTGATGCCGTGTCGGCTAAATGTATGCTGGTGTGTTTTCATAGAATGCAGTAATAGCAGTTCTATATTTTTTTTCTAAAACTATGTACATTAAGTAAAACAAATGCCATCTGATAGTAGTAGCAGGCTGCTACTACACAGGCAAAGGTTTGTGATGAAACAAAAGTAGCAGTCTATATAACAAGAAGATAATACATGTCGGGGATGGCCTTAAAAGGGAGGCTTTGAAAGAAATCATCTGGAGGGGTTTGAGCTGACATCCTAAGGCAGTTGTTTCCATAGGAGCCTGAGTTCACATTCAGTCTTGAGAAGTTCATTTAGAGTGGAGGGAATTTTTTTTTTCCTGCTATTAGCTACAATGTTTATTTTTCCATGTGCTTTGAAAGGACAGGAAGCCCAGCCATACTGTGTAAGTGGGGAGGAGAATGAATGTTGGGAAGGGAGTAAGGAGACCACAGGTCTAATGTAACACTCACTAACATGGATAAATCATCTCTGGGTAATATTTTCAAAGCTATGGAATATGTCTGTACTATCAGACATGAAACCGAAGCTTCAAGTGCTCATATCACACCCCGCAACAGCAACACCAGTTCCTCAAATATATTTTTTCACCTTTAGAGAAATATCTAACAGATATTTTAGTCATCAGGAAGACAATAATGGATACTGTCAATTATTATGGAATCTGCGCATCTCTTGGAATCATCTGAAAGTATTCTCGAAGCCAGTGTTCTGTAACTGTGAAACCATTGTGCTGCTGAACGGGGCTGCTCAGTCATCTGATGTGTGAGTTGAGAAGTGGGCAGTAATTAATCAGCAGCTGTCATGTTCACTCCACTCTAAAGTACTAGGAGACCTCTATGCCCACCTCCCCCCTTCCCTATTATCAGGCCATTAGCAAAACCCAGCAGAAGTCAGGGGGCTGGAGTCCAAGGCAGCACATGACCCCAATCACACATGCACACGCTCCAGGAGCACCTCCCCAATCTTCACTTGGGCACTCACCAGATTCTCTAGACTTCAAGGTTCTGAGTTCTGTTCTCTGACCATAAACGTCGCAGTTTTTACTTATTTGTACTTTGAAATTAAGTATTTTTTTTAACATGTAAGTAAATCCTTTTAACATGTAAGTAAATCCTTGCATAACCCTATAGTTCTTGCAAAGAATAATAACAAAACCAAAAAGGCTTACGCTTAGCCATAGCAGAGATTTTACTTTTGTGTGAATAGATTCTTACACAAGCATTTTGTTAATAAAATGAAGAAATCCTCTTTGGTGCTGTTAACTGTTTTAATTCATTCCAGGCCACTGCCAATGCTCATTTTGAATGAATCGTGAGCCTACATGGTCAAAGTTTATGTAATGAAATTACTAACCAAAATCCTATTTACTGACATATTATATGAGGGCCTCAGTGAATCCTCTTGTTTTTAGTGTATAATTGAGACATTAATAACAGATGGGAGTATTCCACCATCCAGTCCAGTGGACTTTGATTTTAAAATTTCAATCTATTTTTATGACCAAAACATATTTATATGGTTATTTCCATAGATGGGGTTTTCCTTTTGTAATGTATGAAATTTAATTCTATTGTGAATTGAAAAAAGAATGTCATTGTATTTAGCTGCATAATAAATGTGTAGCCATCTACAAACTTGTGTAATAAAATTGAATTATGTTGAAAATATAATAAGATGATCCTAGATTGATTGAAATAGGACAGTTATTACATTAGTTTAGAGCAGTTTTTAGAAAAATAATCCTCCGCTATGTAAGAGACTGTTGCTTTTTTGGACAATTTTTAAAGTATGCACCTCTCTTGGTATGAACTACATTTTATAAAAAGATCGAGTAAGCATATTCCTTCTAGAATTGTATTTGTTTATGCTTGCATCTATCTTTACTTCAAATAGTGTCTACACTGAGATTTATGACTGCATTCACATAAGTGTGATCTTTCTCTCTCACTTTCTCTCTCTCCTTTTCTCTCTCCAGTCTCTAACTTTTTTTCTTTGACTGTCAGGAAATTAGAAACATACTGTTTGCCTGTGTGTGTACACCTGTGAATGTTTGCCTGCATCTGTATGGGATTGGATCTGACAATTTTCTATTTGAAGAAATCTATAAAACAAGTCAAAATTCAAAACTCATCCATGTCTATGACCAATGGGTTTTCTGTGGCAACGGGTACTGCAAATACTACCAGTCTTTCTGTGAGTACCTAGGCCAAGATTAGTAAAGTGTGTTGAGCTTTGTATCTGCCAGTTACATACAAGTATAATATCTTCATTTTCCTTCACACTGGGAGTATAAGATGAATATAATTGTTGTACTGATGTCATAAATCTGTAAGGAGGAATGGTTGTGAAACGCAAAGGACTGGGGACAGCTCTTGGCACTGGACAAGCACTTAGTGCACTTTAGCCTTTGTTATTGCTGATGCCATTTTATTCTTATCATAAATGTCTACATTGTGTAACAGGTTTCATTTGGCATTGCTAAAATTCTATGACAAGAATGAAAAGACTGTGTTCAGTTAGGATTAAAGCCAAGTAGAAAAACAGCTTATAGACCAACCAAGGTGTGTTTTCAATGGCACATTCTTTAATAAGAGATTGGCACATTTTAGAAGCCATGTTTTATACCAAACTATGAAACTTTTACATTAAAATACTTTGGAAAGCAGCAAATTTGCTTTAATGTGAGTTTAAGAACAAATTTACTTTTAGCTTATGAATGTGTTTGCTGCGTGTATGTGCACGTGCCTCTGGAGGCAAGAAGAGGTCACATGATACCCTGATACTGGTGGTTCAGAGTTGGAGCCTTGTTGGGGCTGGGAATCACCCCTCAGTCCTCTGCAAGAACAAGAATTATTCAGACATTCTGACATCTCTTCAGCCCTAGTGATAATTTTTTTAAGTGTCAAGTTCTGAATCTATACAGTTGATAACTTTAAGTGAAAAATACCCATTTATTCTTTTTAAACTGTACATTGCTGTGTTTGTAAAAGTGGAGGTTAAAGATTAAGAAAAATTAATTACTGAACTCTTCATTTTGGCTAATATTTAAACTCTTTCTAAAAGAATAGAAACAATTAACCTTCTTCATTATGTCAAAAGTTTTAACATTACAAAGCACTTCCTGATCATAGTATAAAAGCAACAATTAATTAAACTAAAATTTCCAAGCAAGGCCAGAGAGTTCCTCATACGTTCAGAGTACATATGAGGATAAAAGGCAAAAAAAAAAAAAATTAATTAGATGTCCAAACTGTTCAAAGTATGTTCATGTGCAGTGGAAAAAAATCATCTGTGCATACACTGAAACTGGTCTCTACTTCATTTAATTAAATATTTTAAATGGATTCCAGGAGAGGCCAGTGGAGCTCGCTAGTTTCTCACTGGCATCCATGTGCAACTTGTGTTCTATGAGAGTGAAAAAGAACATATACAAATATAATAGTCCTATTTGAAAACAAAAACTTTTTCAGTGTGTAGTTAAAAAAGGAAAATTTACAGTTGGTTAATAATGACTATATTTAAGAAGACTATGGGTAAAGGAGGATTTTGGGGCTACAAAGAATACCCAGCATTGTATTTTATTATTTGCATGTGACATTGTTAATCTTTGTGTTCTTTTGTTTTATACCCTTTGAAATGCTTTATTATAATGTTTAAACAAGAAAAAACATGAAAACCATATTTTTCATAATATGCACACTGAATAGGAAATGCACAGCCAAAGAGACCATAGTTCTAGACTATAGTTCTAGTCCCCTTAGCAACCACAGCGGGATGGATGCGGATGGATGGACTCAATGAATAGAGAGCCTTAGGAGACACAGGTCTGTTTGTAGTTTGCTCTATACAGACACAAGGTTTAATGACATTTATCTTTAACCCACACCTATGCTAACCCTGTTCTCTAAGTGCCATTCTAAGAAACCCTCACTTAAAAGAAAAAGTTAATAGGAACTCTATAATGGGCAGTGAAATGCCTTCTCTACATAATTATAAAACTTCTTATCTTCATGGATCTTACTCTGTTAAAAGAAGCCGACAGACACAATCTGGAACATTGTTGATTGATTGGACAGTTTCTTTGGGCCTCATCACTATATATAACAATTACTTTGTAGTAAATCTTTGGATGATTTCCAGGAGCAAAACACACAGTGACTTGAGTGTTGAGCTTATACTTTTGATTTCTTCTTATATATATCTGTGTTGCTTTACTAAGGTAAAATCAAGCTTCTCAATGTTGTTATTTGAAACACTAAGCTGTCTCAGAAACAGTCACTAAACATTGCCAACGGCTTTCATTTAATTTTTTTTAAATCAGTGTAAACATTACCTATTTTTCCACAGAATATATGATTTACCATTATTTCATCAAAAGTGTAGAGAAGCCATTCAGAAATGCAAGTCAGTGAAAGCAGAAATTATTTCTAATATTCCTATATAATTATTTGCTAGCAAAAATTAAATACATTCAAGCATTTAATGGTGTTGTGTTAGGAAAGACACATACTACCTAAATATGGTCACGTGTATCTATTACACTGAAGTAGAGCTTGTTTCTTTGCCATGTCCCTCTGACCTGCAAAGGGAAATTAGGCCAACATAGCGCCCTCTGAGGAGCTCTTTCTCTTCAAACGCTCGCCTACATGGAGGTTCGAAATTTCACATGGCTGGCAGGATTTGTGCTTGTACTTCCTACTGAACTCTTACAAACTTTTCTGTGGTTATAGTCTCCCCACACTGGGCACCAGCTGTTATAGTCTCTGTGTAACCCTAATACGACAGCCGCTCCCCCAGCCTTTATAGCTAGACCCTTGTTTAGCTCCAGTTCTCTTTTACTCCTTCCTTGGCCATTCATTTCACGTGCGCCATCTTTTCTTCCTGGCTCCTCCCACCCACGCTGTTCATTTTAGTTTTAGTTCACTCCCTTTGTAACATGACCTCTCCTACCCAGCTGGGCTGCTCTTTTCTTTCTGTGTTCCCAGCTAGATGTCAACACAGAGTCTAATCATCCCCTGGTCCTGAGCACACAAATTAGGATTTGACACAAGGGTAGTAAGTGATATCCTCCATTTTTAAATGTACTGCATGAATACGAGTGTTTTGCATCAATAAGAATGTGGCTTTCTTTTTTTTCTGACAATTCACTGTGGTAGAATCAGCATCTTTTCTTGTATCTTGATTTAAGAGTTCCTGAATCAAATGAGATGCCCATGAGTATCTGGTTGTAAACCCAGATAGACTGAAGACTGAGTATCTACTAGCCATTAGGTACCAACAGTTTTACTGGGGCTTTCAAATGCCCATATACCAAGGGCAGATCCCCACACAGTATTAGCACTGGAAACTGATAGAATGTTCAAAAGAGAGGACCTAGTTGAGGAAAGCAAGGATATTGGCTTACCAGTCATGTGTTCTGGGAATTCTCTTTTCTCTTTTTTCTCTTTCTCCTCTTTCTGGTCATCATGGGGCAAGCAGCTATGCCCCATCCCTGTATTCCCCACAACCATACACTACCTTATCAAAGATCCCAAAATAGCAACATGGCCAACTGACCATAGACTAAAGACTTGGCAAGCAGAAGGGAAAATAATTTTTTCTTCCTTTAGGTCGATTATCTCAGACATTCTACCACAGTTATAGAAAGCTAATAAAATAACCAAAAGGTTAGTTTTCTTCACCTTAGAAACTCATTCCCATTGTATTTTTGATTTTTTTTTCCCTATTTTTCATGGCTTTGAAGAACTTTGATTCTCTGGCATATGAAACACATAAGCCTCAAACAACTATATACAAGCACTTTGAGCACAGCTGGATTCTCAGTGACTTAGTTTGCTGCAACAGAGCTGCAATTAGGAGCTGTGGAGGACTGTAAGCCAGAAGTCCCAAAGATTGCCTGAAAGTTTTCCCAACTGTTCCCTTGTTGATATTGATAGTAAAACCTGACTTTCCAATTAGTTAAATTTTGTTTTATATCAGATTATTGATGTATCATTTACTGATCTAGTATGTATTTCTTATTTTTCTCTTTGGTGTGATATGGAAGCTGGACTTGTCAGATGAAGGGTGGTAGTCCTTTAGAGACCCAGTCTTGAAATTCAATACATTTGCATCATGCATAGTCACTCTTCTGTAGCTGGCTCTTGTCTGAAGATAGGTTTACTGTGATCATGGATGTTTTTAAGCAGGATATTTTGGTCTTTAGACTACAAAATGGTATAGTGAAACAAACCATTATTGACTCCAAAGTTCTTATAGGCACCGGATTATGCTATACGTCTAGCAAAGAGAAAATATTAGCTAGGAGTAGCTCCCTAAGACTACAGTAAACAAAGCCCCAACTTGCCCTGGATAATTACCGAGGAGATGTATGTGGGACATTTAACTGGTGCTGTTTGTAATCAGGCAGTCTGAAGCTTGCCTTGGCATAGAGCAGAGGAAGTGGTAAGGAGACAGACCTGTAATTATCCACAGCAGGTGCCCATAATGGAATGCCAAAGAGATGGTCAAAGAGGCAAACACTACTTCAGCAAAGACAGTCAATTTAGACTCAAAGGCATTTAAGGTTTAAAAAAAAATGACTTGAGAGCAGTACTAAAAGAATACTTCTTTGTAGACAAAGAAAAACATAGTAAACTCTTTAATGGAAATTAACCTCTTCCCCTGAACACCTAATGTTCTGAAACAATGTTTAAAGCTGAGATGAATACTGGTTTTAGAGAAGGAGGGATTTAACATCAAACTTTTCTATGGTTCTTAAGATGTTTACTTGTGATATAAAAATGTTTTGATCTTTGTGCTCTTAAGGGACATTTGAAAAAATTGAATGGAAGTAATTTTCATGACTTCAAAGACAGCAACTCTTGGTTTCATGACCATGAACAGTCTACACCTCTTGTCAGTTGCTGCATCTTTCTGTGCTAACATATTTTAATTTTAACTTTTTACAAAAGAAAAAAAAATTACATTCTGAGGTGCTTAAATCAGTCATTTGGTAAAGTATATGCAATGAATTATGTAATTAACTTACAGAAAAAATGTCACTTTGGTAGTAAGTCTCTTTAAAGAATTTCACTTAGTGGGGTTATTTTGGGGTTATTTTGATATGGAAATATATTTCACTGTTTCAAAAGTAGAATCTATGATAATGGCCTCAGTGCTATTTTGTGCTGTTGTTTGCACGTCTGTGTCTAGTTAGGGTATCTGCTGTGCTATAATTTTCTCTGAAGTCTTTTATTTCGTGCCACTATAAAGTGAAGTAAACTTTTGTAAGGAGTATTGTTTTTCTTCCTCTCTCCCTCACCTCTCTCCCTCACCTCTCTTCTCCCATCTCTTCCCTCTCCCATCTCCTCCCCCTTCAAAATATGGGTACGCTTTGGTTGGTTTTGTGCCATGGGTATCTCAGGGGGAAAAGAGACCACATGGTAGAGAAAAGTATGGTCATGATAAGTCTGCTTAAGTTGGTTCTCAGATGTGTGCAGCAGATACTTAGGGGACATTTTTCTTGCTGCCTGATATGGACTTTACATTTATCACTATAAAAACAACTGGGGAAGCCAGCCCTTCATTGCATTGGCCAGGCATCTCTTCAGCTCTTACAGTAGTTTTATGTCAAGATCTTGCCCTACTTAAAAGGAAGATGTAAAGTTTATTCTGGAAGTTTGCCAGAACAGACCAGCCCTGAAAAATGTGAAGGGTAAAGATCTCTGTAGCTAAGTTAAAATAAACTTATCACAGCTGACAAAAGTTATGCTTAGGATAACACTACCTAAAAATTATGGATCCTCGTTTCTGAACATCCCATTTTTGTTCAGAAGAAATGCCAAATATGGGAGGCATTCAAGAATTATCTCAAAGAGGGTAGAAAGATACAAAATGAGAGGAAATAATGACTTTATGATGTCTAACTCATCTATATATTTTCACTACTTGACTTTCTTTTCTTTAGATTGCTGTTACATTATGCCTGACATTAAAGCACAAGTGGTTAATCTAGACTTCACTATGTATCTCAGTAGCTGCTTGAGAACTTGACCTCTGAAATTCAAACTTCTCTAGGGATTAAGTTGTGCCTGGGATTTTAGCCATGGAAGTTAGACTGTGTTCAGGTATTTTAACATGGTATAAGTCTTTCAGACTCTGATGATTCAGTTTATATTTACTTATGGAAGAAAGAAAAAACGTCTAGTATAGCTAAGATTAATTTAATTCAGGAAGCACTGTTGTTTTGGTCCATAGACATAAAGGAGATAGAACAAAACAGGTGTGTGTGTGTGTGTGTGTGTGTGTGTGTGTGTGTGTGTATGTGTATTTGTGCATTTGGAGATTAGAGGAAAATCTCAGGATCATTGCCACCATGTTTTATTTTTGAGATAGAATATCTTCAACATATTAGAAAAAGCCAGATAGCTAGGCTGGGTGGCTACTGAATCCTAGGGATCCACCTGTCTGCTGCCTAGAGCAAGAAAATCACAAGCATGTCCCAGCACACCTGTTTATTATATGGCTTCTGTGGATAATCTCAGGTCCTTATATTTCACACATGCTCTTTACCAACTGGGTTATTTTTGCTAAATGCATTGCTTGTCTTTAAGAAACTTCAAAACTTGTTAGGGAGACTAGAAATTCCAAAAAGGTCTGTAAGGTCATAAAATGGTAGGTTGGTGTAGCAATAATAGAAGTTAGTTTGGAATCAGAGACCATCTTGGTCTTTTGCTGGAATGTTCTACTGAGGTAAAAGCTGAGCGTAACACTGTTCTCACTCAACATGTAGAGTCTCCTGGTAAGGTCCTGTTAGAGAGAGCATGTGTCATGTCTCAGTGTTGTTCATGTACCTCATTTCATTTTCTTCTACTTTCAAGTTTTAGAGCATGTGTGCACGTGCGCGCACACACACACACACACACACACACACACACACAGCTTTAGGCTTCTCTTTTTTATTGTTCATTATTTACGTTGAAGTGAGGAGTTACAGAGATTTACTCTCTGATTTCTTCAGTTGCTTTCTGCCTTACTCTCCTGGGGACTACATTCCATTTTGGAGTGCAGAATGAGCCTCCAATCCAAATTTAGCTGTTTTATTACCTACTCTATAGCTAAGCCACTTAGCCCAGACGTGACCACATTCTCTGCAACAGAGTTTGAGTTTGTCAAGTGGTTCAGGTTGGTTGTCTCCTTATAAATGCAGCTTTACATTTTTAAATTATGTGTTTGGAATTTAAGTGATGGTCCCCTTGGTACTCACATGTTTATAAAATGATGTAAACCCTGGAGAGGATGACTATGCAGGGATATTTAAAGGGATATTTCTCTATTCCTTTAAAAGGTCCATGAGGGGAAGGACTCTAGTGTATGGATCTCCATGGGTGGGAAAATTGATGAGTTAAACATAACCCACCTGTCGAACTATTTTGACATCATTTCTGCAAATTTCTGTATTTCTTCATGGAACACAAAGTTGAAAAGACAAGAGGGACACTGAAATTTCGTTTTGAATTTGAAACATCAGACTATTTGTGTCCAATGTTTCATAAATAAGTTTTAGAATATAACCAGATAGTTAATCGATGCTTGGTTTCAATGTGACAATGCAGTATTTTTTGTTATGATTTCTTTCTTGTAGCCCTATCTTTTGGTGAGCACCTTTTAACTTTCTTTTTCTAGTATTACTAGAGTAAACAGTGGATAGGATGCCAATGAATGATTCCAAGACTCTGGTATTTTCCAGTTTTAGACAAGTGAGTGTTAAAAACAAAAATGTGGAGAAAATGTGGGCGAAGTGTATAAAGCGAGTTCTGGAGACAGTATCAGCCTCATGTGATACAGCTTCATGTCAAAACTGTTTCATTTGGTTGAATTAAAAGTAAATATAAGAAAACTTCTTTATTTTCTTGCTATACCTTACTTATATATGGGTACCTACTCATGTGTATGTCAACTGTAAGTGAAGGTACCCATGGAGCCCAGAAGAGAGTGCTGGACTGCTGAGAAATACAGTGGTTGGGAACTTCCTTGTATAGGTGCTAGGAACAGAACTCACATCCGCCATAGAAGAATCAAATGCTTTTACACTATGAGACACCCCTCTAGCCCTCTGTTCCTGGAAGTTGATATTTTAGAGGAAAAATGAAATCACTGTTGAGATTTGACTCTGGAATTTCCTCCAACCTCTTCAAGCTGAGAACTTGGTGTCCAGCTTGAGGCTCTGTGTAGAAGGTTATGGAAACTTTAGAAGGCTGAACCTCTTAGTTAGCAGCAGATGCATTTTAAAGAAGTGACTCAGCCATAATTCATCTCTCTTGATTTCTTTGCTTCCATTCATCAGCCATGTGAGGAAGCCACTGCTGTGTATTCTTGGTCAAGTCCACTGAGCTCTTTACCACGCCTTCTCTGTTGTACTGGGCTAACGTCTTGTGCCAAAATGATTTTTGCTTCATGAATTGTTCAGGCAGGAATTCAGACTTGCACATACATACAGATACAAAATTAACATGTACTCTCATCTCATACTTTGTCAAAGGAAATCTTCATAACTTTTATAATCAATTTTCCTCAATTAGCACACTAATTGTAAAATATGCAATTTAAAGATTAAGTACACTTGCATAGGAACTGAGTTTGGTTCCAGCACCCATGTGTGGTGTCTTCTGACCGTCACACCACTGCACTTCTGTGCACAAACCCACAACTATATGCATAATGTTTAAAAAGTAAAAATATAGCCTTAATAAATAAGAATTTTTATAAAGTATATGAAAATAGCAATTATAGAATTAATCCTGAATTTCTTTTTGTTTCTTTTTTCTTTTTTTTTTTTTTGTTTTTTTGTTTTTTTGTTTTTTGTTTTTGTTTTTTGAGGCAGGGTTTCTCTGTGTAACTCTGGCTGTCCTAGAACTCACTCTTTACACCAGGCTGGCCTCAAACTCAGAAATCCGCCTGTCTCTGCCTCCCAAGTGCTGGGATTAAAGGCGTATGCCACCACTGCCTGGTCTGAATTTTTGTTACATGCATCTGTACAAATACATATGTTGGTAGAGTTGTATGCCTACTTATTAGCAAGTTAAAATCCATGAAGAAAAAAAACAGACTTGAGGATTACTCTAGTATTTAAAAAAAATAAGCTTACCACACAATAATAAGAACTCTTTCTTTACTGATTCCATCTGGTAGCATTGATTAGAAATATTAATTTGTAGTTGTATATCTTTGTGTTTAAATGTGGCAGGCAAGCTCATGCAAAACAAAGATAAAGATGATAGGATTATGTGAACTGAGTTTACTTAAATTTCTGTGTGTATATGTGTTAGCCTGCATGAGTATGTGTGCACCATGCGCATTTGGTAGTTCATGCAGTCCAGAATACTGTACTGGAGCCCATGGAACTCACTGCTATATGGGAGTTAGAAACTGAACCTGGCTCTTCAGTAAAGCATCAAGTGCCCTAACCTTCTAATCCATCTCCCCCAGATGCCTTATTCACTTTTCTGCTGCTGTAAAAAAAACCACCATGATCAAAGTAACTTACATAGCAAGGAGTTCATTTAGAGCTCACAGCTCTGAAGGTGAGTCTCAAATCATAGTGGGGGTCATACAGCAGCTGGCAAGAAAGCATGGTTCTGGAGGGGTAGCTAAAAGCTTATGTCTTTACACACAACTATAGAAGTAGAAATTTAAGCTTTCCCCCAGTCAAGCATCTCCTCCAATAAATCCGCATGTCCTATCCTTCACAAACAATTCCATCAACTGGGAAACAGGTATTCAAATATATGAATCTATGGGGCCATTCTCATTCAAAGGATGATGGGATTGATTTATTAGTATCATCACTTGATAATATTTTTACTAAAAGCTAGGATTGTGCTTCTAGTAAAGTTATTTTGGTTCATTAAAGTTAATTTGGTTCAAATTATTGTCTTTTTAGTGTTATGTTTTAACAGACCAAAAATTGAGCTGTTGACTATTTGTCTTCATGAGAATATTAGTAAAAACAATTTTTCTTTTGTTGTTAGCTTGTAATATTGATGAGAGATTTAGATCATTTCCACTCCATAAGTAAGTCTCAAGCAGTATGTAGCAAAAGCAGCACCAAGAAAATGCTGTTTCAACTTCAGCAAATAAGAAGGCGTTTTGGAGCCATATTCAATTTTTCAGTTGAATTAGCTCATTATGAAATGATAGGGAGATAGTTTGGTGATAATTACTTAAATGCTTGTTTTAGTTTTACATTGATTTACTAATTAGAAAGGCATAGATATTGCAAATAGTGAATTTATTCTTGAATCAGTCGCTATCAACATGTCAATTACTTTAACCTGTTTTTGATGGTTCCTTACTTTTCAAAACACTATGACTTGGAAAACTCAGACTTACTAGAGAGCCTGAAAAAAAGTTTGTATGTATATTTATACATCTCATGGGCAGGCTCCTTAGAGTATTTCTCTCATCAATTTCATTCTTACTGCTAAAATTTATTGTCAGTATAGCATCAATGAGGTCCATAAAGGACAAGATGTATTATTATGAGAGAGGCATAAAGAGCTCATAGTTTATTGCTTATGTTTAGTCATTTTTTGCACACAAAGAAAAGTTACTGATAATTACATCTTTTCAAAGGATGTCATCCTACAGAACATTGCAAGATCAAGTAATAACTTTTTAATCACAAAAAAGATATTAGGTTGGGCTCATGGTGTTTTTAGAATTTCATTCACTACATGCATGTCTTTGAAACATTGCTACCTTTTAGAAAGAGAAAAATTGTTTCACTAAAACTGCGGCCCTCCGACCTATACCAATAAACAGCACCCTTCAGCTATGTACCTTGAGCCTTGCATCCAGCAGATTTGGGTTTTATACTTAGTGCAGAAAATAAAATGGTCGTCCTCAAGTACAGATTGTTTTTGAAAAGTATATTAATCAAAACTTGTTAAACAGACATACAAACTTGCACTATGTTTTGATATCTTTTCTACCATTCTTGTTAGCTGCAATATCACACATAATATGCACATGTGCACACACGTGTGCTACTACGTGAGTGTAAATGTGTGTGTGTAGGGGGTGGTATATGTGTGTGTCTAAATGTTGTCAGATGACTGTTGTCACTGAGGAAAGTAGTCACTTTCCTCAACAGCCATACCACATGAGAAACCCTTGGCACTAATTTTCAGGATGTTGATTTACTTCTCTTAATTCGTTTTTACTTTAAGAGCATATCTTAATTAACTGATAAGCCAAATAATGATGCTTTTAGACCAAAAGGTAAGATGTTAAAACAAGTATCTTGGATAACAGAACTAATTATTGTTATAGCTTGATGTGTAAGTATTTCATTACGACTCTTGAATCACCATAGAGGGTGTGCACAATGGTGGCCTCATAGACGACACACCAGGTGAGGACACCATCACCATTCCATCATTACAGCATGAGAAACGAAGGGTGTCTATGTCTATGACTTTGAAATAGTTTCAGCTCCTTAGATATAAAAATTGGATATAGGTTATTTTTTATAAAGGAATATATCATGGTTGAAATGTTTAGTGACATATTTGGAACTACATGGGTTTCTTATTATTTTATACTGTGAAAAATTTTTAAAAGACCACACTTGATTGAGCAGATATGGAGAATGCAAAAATAGTGATGATTGAGCAAAATATTGCTCACAGTTTTGAGCTCCACAAAGAAGTTCTTTTAAAACAGGCTAAAGTTGAAAATTTGCTCAAGAATGTAAAGCCAATCTAATTTGCATTGACTCCTTGAACATACACAGGCATTTGGGGAAGAAGGAGGAAATAAACATGGGGGAAAACAATTAGGTCTCTTTTGTCAGTTAGAACTAATGCATAAAGCCAGCAACACAGAGGAGGCCTTTCTCAAAATTGCTGCTCTTTTGTATGTGAAACTTCCTTTGGGCATTTTAGCTTCCAAATGTATTCCATCAGCTTTGTTTGCAACGTTTTTTGGTTTTTTGGGGGGTTTTGTTTTGGTTTGGTTTGGTTTTTTTGTTGTTGTTGTTGTTTTTTGTTTATTGTTTTTTGTTTTCACAGGGCTGTGCAAAGGCAAGGCTTTTTGAATCAGCCAGGCTTCAGAGACTCACTAATTTGGCATTATTATTATTATTATTATTATTATTATTATTATTATTATTATTTTAAGAATACATGAGAAACTGAGAAACTGAAACCCAGATGGGAAACTGGCTTGCCTTGTGCTCCGAAATTTGACCTACCCAGAACCTATATTTCACAGATGAGGAAACAGACCTCCTTGGAGCCCAGGGTTCACACAGGTGTTAATGTGGACCCAGGACTACATCTCATGCCCCTTGTCACCCAGCTCCAGCTGTCTCCTAGCATCCTGTACTGCATCTCCCACGACTCCAACCCCAGGTTTATATTTCATGCCTTTGAGTCTTAGACTCCCCTTGGGAGCTTCAACAGTCACAAGCTCCAGTTCCTTCTAGGACCAGTGTGAGCAAGTGGGCTGGGTGTAAGCTGATGGAAACCACTGGGGGTTGTGGCAAATCAGAAAACACAAAGACTGTTTAAAATCAAACTTTCTAAGTGTGCCTTGAAGGGTATAGGTCCAATAGAGTGGCAGTTTCTAATTATTCCAAAAAAAAAAAAAAAGCCAGCTCTGTTTTTCTTTGAAATTTCTTGTGTGAGGTAGGCCAAAGAAAACATGCAAGTGGACATTAGCCAGCTGCCTTACAGCCTCCAGCGTCTGCTTCTCAAATGCATGCCCCCTTCCCTCAAACAGCAGCAATAATGATGGTTTCTGTTCCTTAAAACGTTTAAAGCATGATTGGTACATTCCATGTTTAGTCTTCCCAATCTGGAGAAGTTACAAAGGAAGAAGCTAAGACTCACCAGCAAAACAGTAATTTGTCTATGTGAAACGGCCAACCTCAGGGCTGGGGTGATCATGTCTGATGCCGTAACTTTTAATCTTATTCTCTCAGATTCTTTAGCTTTGTTTTCCACTCAGCTATTGCTACTTGAAATGAAAGTTCCTGGTGAATAAATAGAGTTGCCCAAATGACATTTTAATTCAGCATTTCAGACATGGGGTTGATCACCACTAAGTGCAAAGTATTACTCTACTCCGGAGGAGAAGCACTATGTTTGGTTTTTGGCTTTGTGAATAAGCCAAGCATATACACTAATAATTACTTAAAGAAAACTGTAATAAGTTTTATAATTTAAAAATCACAGCTCTATGGTGATATAATTCTAACTGCTTATTTAGTTGGCTCCTAGTGGGTTGGTATGCTTGTCTACTCCCTTTTATTTCCTGTTAAATAATACCTTTGATAGACATTAAATTGTTTAAAAACTTTTTAGATGATTGACACATTTGAGGTCTACTACAACTTGGTTTATTATATAATTTGAAGTCAGAACTCTAATGATTAAGTTCATCTATGATTTTTATAACATATTGTTTTTACTGTAACTGTAAAATGTATACTATTATCTTTTTCTCCCTATTTAAAATACAACAGTAGCACTGTCACTGTAACTGAACTTGGTGAATTTAAGCTTTTTGTTGTTGTTGTTATTTTATCTCTATTGTCCAACAGTACAACTGTATGTGTTTTCATAAGCTTTACCCCTAGACTGGAGCCAACTTTCACCTCAGTCTTCTTGCAGACTGCATTCTCGATCCATAGCTTTTTTTCTGCCTTACCTCTGCACTCAGGGATGAACAGTATTGCTTAAAACAAGGTGGTGGGAGGTCCTTCAGGAGTGGAGGTTGCTGCTTTGTTTTCTGTTCTCATCTCCTTAAGGGGCCTAGTGAACCCATCCCCCAGCTGCTGCAAGTTTGGCTGCCAAAGGCTCCCAGCTGCCCATTCCCTTTTCTGAAGAATGCCTTTGGCTAAAGCAGGGGCAATTTTGCCTGGTAGACATCCTCAGGGTAGAAAGAACTCAGCGTGACTTTATATTCTGGGCTTCCTGGGAGATGAGGCTGAGGATCAGTTAGCTGTTACTGTTAGCTGATCCTCTGCCTCCTATTGATCCACCACTGCTTCACTGGGGGTAGTTCTCTCAGTCTCTTGGACAGAATATCTCTGCCTATCTCCTCTCGTAAACAGACATTAGTGCCTCCATTGGGACTGTACAACACGTGAGTACAAGTGAGTCACTTTCCTATCTGATTCTTCAGTCTGGTGCCCAGAATTATGCAAAGCTGAGAACCAGGAAGATGTTGAGGTCTTTGGAACATAACAGCTACGACCACATGTGTCTCAGAATATGCCTTTTCTCTTTGCAAGTAGCTGATAAAGGTATAACATTGAAAGAAAGAGAAAAGAGCACATTAAAATTTATATAGCAATTGTTGAAGATAGACTGGTCTCAAAATTTTGTTCATCTTACTGAACAAAAATACACCCAGGGAGCCTACGTGGGATGGACCAAGGAACTCTGTACCTAAGAAACAGTTGTATAGCTTGATCTTGTGGGACTCCTCACAGTGGGAGCAGGGGTTGTCTCTGATTCCTTTGCCAGCTTTGGGACCACTTTCCTCATACTGGGTCCCCTTGTGCAGCCTTAATATTAGTGGAGATGCCTATATTTATAACAACTTGATATGGCATGTTTGGTGGGAATCTATGGGAGGCCTGCCCTTGTCATAAGAAAAATGGGGGAGTGGGATCTGGGGAGGCAAAGGAAGTGAGTGGGGGAGAACTGGAAGGAGGGGAGGAAACTGCACTTAGAATGAAAAAATAATAAAAAATAACATATTAAAAAAAGGAAAACTTTGACAACAGAAAAAAGATTCAGTAATGATTTCAATAATTCTTCAGGGGATTCTAGCTCTGACTACTGAGGTTAATGATGATAATACAACCCACTGTGATTTTGGAAGTTGACTCTCGGTACTTAACCTTTAAAGACTAATTGAAAATACACAATATTTTTTCTATAGATCATAAATAAATCACATATTCCTGGTGGATTATTTTCATGTTAGCTTCTTCATAAGGATTAAATGATGATATTTAATGAGGCTTTGGCCCACTTTCACCCTGATTGCCTCTTCAGTCACAATGTCACAAACCTTTTATTGCATGACCTTTTAATCCAATAGATTTTATCAAACTTGCTCTATTACTGTTGAAAGAAATATTAACAATTTATATTAAAATGATTATAGTTCCTGGTTATTTTTAGCCTGCCAATATATGGCCCATTGAGAACATCTTTTATAATGTTTTGCATATATATTTTGATATATTAAATCTAAATATGAATGTTCTACATCCACATAATGTTCAAAAAGTGGTTATTTTTGATATTCAGTTGTTTAATAATCTGTAGGTTTTCTTGGAAATTTGATTATGATCCAGGAATAAATTATTGGAAGAAACTTGCTCATTTTTTCCTTAAGGGGAGATGTGTATTTGTGCCTCACTTTCAGTTTGATGTTCATTAGGTTAAATTATACAATTCATAACTTGTAGTTTTCTCATTCACCAAGCTAAGACCCAATTGAAAAAAATTAAATAAAAGATTATGGTGGCTCTTCCATATTTTAACCATTTTATTTGACCATATAGTCCTTCTTCTGTAAAACTGGGTAAAAACTGTAAAAATCTGACTGATCTGATAGTTCAATGAATAGCTTGGAACACATTATGAGGATTTACAGCACCTCCTCACTGTTTACTAAGAGCTGAAAGCCTCTGTCCTCCCAAAGCTGCAGACTGACATATTGATTCTCCATGGGATGGTTTGTGGAAGTGGGAAACTGAAGAAGTATTATATGAAGTCAGAGGGTAGAACTTTTTTTTAGGTTATTTGTGTGCTTGTAAAAAGAGTAAGAGCCAGGGATGGTGATGTCTGCCTAGGAATTTAATGCAGAGACTACTGAGGCAGGGGATCATACATTCTAGGGCAGCAGGGATTACATAGTAAAGACAGCCAGGAAGAGACAGGAGAATCCACCTGCCAATGACATGCATGTGGGACACGCCCAGGAAGTAGGCCCTGATCAAGAATCAACCTTGCTGCACATGGATCTCAGACTACCATTGTCCAGAACTGTGATAACAAATACCTACTGTTTAAGCCACGTGGCCTGTGGCAATGTGTTACCAATAGATGTCTTCATCGCTATTTGTAAGGAGACTATTGGGATAGGACAAAACTTACACAGCTATGCAGGAGATAGAAGTACAGAGATTAATAATAAAATAGACAAAGTCTTTCAGAAAAAAAAAAAAGCTTTCTGATAACTTCCCAAGTCTGTATTTGATTTTTCATTTTTAATCCTTTATCAAAAGAAAAATGTAAAGTTTGTTGGATAAAAACATTCATATCAGAGTTCAGATGCAAACTTCTACTAGGAACAATTTTTTTTACAATTTTTAAATTTTGGAGTCATGCTAAGCAATATAATGTTAATAAATGCAGTCAATGACTCCTAAATTGTGTTTAAATGCTGAATATTAATCTTATGTTTATGTCTTGTGATAAACTCCATTTATAAATTCATTGTATTAATTTTGAACAACGATACAACAAACTGTACCTGTAACTGTATTTCATATTCTGTATGAGGAAGCCACATGGTTCATAAAATGATGTAGAAATATCTGTCAAGTACAGACATACTGAACTCTGTTACTTTGGGAACAGTTCCACTCTTTGAGGCTTCCATCTTTTATTTATCTCACAGATTTTAGAGAATGAATAGAGATTCCTGTGGACACAGGAAGTGCTGGGAATTAAAGGCAGCATTGCTCCTTGGATGGTTTTAAACAATTCCCAGGGTTTCAGGCACTGGCAATGTCTAGGTTAATTGTTCTTCTGGGACTGGAGCTCCTTCATTATTAAATCAGCATGTGCTGTGACCTTCTCATAAACAATCTCTATGAAAGATGCAGGCAATGCAGTTATGCAAGACTAAAATACTTTTAGTTCTGTGTGCAATCTAGGTTTGAAGGTAAGTAGGGCAGACATGAGAAGAAATGGGAAATCCATGAAGTCTCTGCTTTCTGTTCCCTTATGCACTCAAGATAATTAAAACGGAATTAATGAACACTCTCCAATTAATTCCATCTCTAGTATTGATATAGAAAAGTATTGGCTGGAAAGTAGTTAGACAAGCGGGTTGATTTTACTTTAGTGCAAGGTATTCCTGTCAACACACACTACAAATCAATGTTTGAAAGATGAAAAGTTATTTTTTCTTTGTTTTAATTTCTTAATGGTAGGTCTTGGCTGGGTGGGAGTGTTATAGGTGTGCCTTGGCAGCATTTTCTTTCTTCTGCAGTTTTCTGAGGAAGGGAAGCAATATTTTGGGACACTGGGCAGCAGCAATGATGATAGCTTGATCATGAGATAAGCTAGTCTATTTTATGGTCTATAAAGGAAGAAAACCATTTAATCACACTGAAATGATGAGGGTGGTGCATGGCCTGAAGGCAGGTCTCCATTTTCTCTCTACAAATGGATTCTCGCTCCTCTGAGAGTTGCCAACCTTGTTCTCACACCCGAATACCCATCCCCATTTCTGAAGTGGTTCGTATTAATTACTGGGATTTTTTTCCATTAGCTATTATAGTTTAGCAGGAGCCACCTAAGAATTCTCACAAGCCCTCCTTTAGCTTTCCTGATTTTTTTCTCTGTGTGACCTAAGGCAATATTTCCATGTGTTGATGTAACCATGAAGGGATGTTTTTAAAATAGTGATTCTTGTAAGCTTGGTTTCAAAGATAGAACTGTTCTTCCTGCCCCCAACAAAGTCAGTCTCTCTCTCTCTCTCTCTCTCTCTCTCTCTCTCTCTCTCTCTCTCTCTCTCTCTCCTTTCAAAAGTGCCTGTAATCCTTTAGTACCCTGACACCCAAGTCAGTAAATATAGTATATAAATATAGTATAGTGATGAAGAATATAGTATATAAACTTAGTGATGAAGTACCAACTCTGAGGAAAGCAACAGTTTTTAGCAAATATTAAGATTTCATTTGATTATACCTAGTCAACTTTATCTGATTAATTTTATATAAATTAAATAAAAATATAGTTATTGAAGATGAAATAGCTGAAAAACATTTCTCTGGTATATTGCAAATGATGACTAGGTCTTTTCTAAGGAAAGATATTTAAGGCAGAGTCAAATAATTTGGTCTTCTTTCACATTTGTACAACTTAAAATTAGGTCATGCAGTTTTTCTTGAAAGGATCTACACTTAAAGCAAAGTTTAATGTTGTTTGGCTAGTTTCATAGCATTGTTACCAGGTTTTGAACTTTCCATATAATCGTGTTATGTAGAGTTTTATCTTTAGTGACCCTATGCCGGTTTCTCTATCTGAGGATAAATGAACTGTGGCAAGAAGAAAGGGAGGATCATCTTGGTCAATGTAAACATTGGGTATAATTCAGCCCCTGCTTTATCCTGAGTGAGAGAATCAGCCTTATTTCTCAGACACCCTCCCCAGTGACACTCTGGCCAAATATAAACAAGGATACTTGCTTTAGTCAGAAATCTGGCTGGGCCAAGCCTCTCTGGTGCTTTATCAGTTCCTGGACAAGGACTGCAGGGTTATGTTGAGTAACACATTCACTATCTCAGGCTTTACTCCTCATTAAGGAAGAAAAAAAAGAACCTTCTGCTAAAATGTGAGTCCTGATTAGAGTTAATTCAGCCTCTAACATCTCCCAGATGTTTTAAAGTCACGCACACCGCTTGCAGAGTTTATAAATGTGATTTGTCTACTGGTTTATTCTTTTTGTAGCAAACATTATCTTCCTGCTTAAAGAAAAAAAAAACCTAAATCATAGACTCAATGAGTTACTTAACATAATTTACAGTATGTTTGGAAACAGTGCTGAAATGCTGTTTGTGATCGATGGCACATTCTCATAAAGAATACATTTGCACTCCCTAGCAGAAATGGGATCATGCCAAAATGACCAGATGTCTCTTCTTATTGGTAGACATATTTTTAATACTGTGCCCCAACTCTAACTTCGTATGGTGACAAAATACTTTACAATGTAAATGTAGAAATAATAGCTTGCTAGAGTAATTCTCAGAATTATTGCTTTTATCTTGATATTTTCAAGAGCACTTGATCTGATTATTCTTTCTTTAATTTTGTTTGAGTGTTGGTTCAAACATAGAAATTATGTGTGTTTCTGATAAAAATGGGAACAACCTCTTTTTCTTTCACTTGTCTTTACATGGCACCAGGTCTTACCTACTCACACATATCTATCTATATCTACAAATATATAGATATATGATATATACTTATTATATACTTTCATATTTTTATTATGATTATAATTGATATAAAATATATAATTAGTATATATCATTGAATATACATAACGAATATATAATATACCATATATACATGGTAAGTGTAATTCCAGCTTTTGTTACTGGAAATTATGAATCCTCTCATTCTTGGGTTTAGACACAAAACAACAAAAACTGAGGATGAAAGTTTCAAAGAGGGAAGTATCAGATTTGGAAGAAATAGGAGTTCTCTGGGTTTATTTGAAGAATAATAGAATCTTGAACTTGAATCTGGTTAAATATTTTCATATAGTTGTTAGTAGTAGTAGTTTGTTTCTGGATACATAATTTATAAGACAAGATTAATATGTTATGTCATTTAACCTTTATAATTAGCCTGTGTTATGGGTAAAATAGATGTTGATGTTATCCCTTCAGTGAGTATCTGAGCCATCAACCTTCCTGAGCCTTCTCATGCTGTGATGCTACCCTAATCTCAAACTGGGGAGATGTTGCTTCTCTTTCTCCTCTTGTCCCTGTGTAGCATCCACTGTCAGTCCTTTAGAGCAGAGGAAGTATCATTCTGAGAAGAGATCTTAAAATGCTGTGTGGTTGAAATGTAGCCTTCTGTTGCTTGGCTCTCCAAGACGATAAACACCAGATGCAGATATTGATGGGGCAATGATTATCCAGGCTAATGAGCACAGTGACAGGAGCAGGAGATTTGGGGGCACTGCTAGGGAAGCTTTGGAAGCAGGGACAGAGTTTACAGAACCATTCCCTTTTCCATTTAGAAGGCTCCTCTGTGCACCCATCAGAGGAAAGCTGACCATGAGAGGTATGCACATTCAGGTTCATCCATGAGCTCTCACCAGGTGCTAGTCCAATGTCATCACATAGACTGATGGTCATGCACATGTGTTATCTTTTCTCTGAATCACAGGGAGCCAAGGATGGTTGAAATCAAAGAATGACTTGTCAATGTGAATAATACTTTCATCTTTCTTTTTACATTTAAATTTTCTAATCATAGTGTAGATTTAATACACTTCTGCAAGACATACATTGTCAATTGAAGATTTTTTATGCAAATGCCATATATGTTCTGAATTCCCTGTGTAGCCCTGGTAATTTTGGACCTCACTCTCTAGAGGAGGCTGGCCTTAAGTTCAGAGATCTGCCTGCCTCTACCTCCCAAGTGCTGAGATTAAAAGTGTGCACCACCATTATAATCTATAATTTACTTTTTTACTTTTTTTTTTGAACGCAGTAAAAATCTACTCTAAAAATAAAGGTAAATTTTATTAGCATTATATTGATAGAAAGAAGTACTTTGACTAATCTAAAAGTATGTATAGATACCTACTTTTTATTCAAGTATATAAAGAGAATTTCTAAATTTTAGTATACTATTTAATTGAAAATATCTTTACACACCTAGTGTCAGTGCAGATATACATACATGCTACGAATCAGTTAGGAAAGTGTTGGGCTAATGTTTACCATATTTGTGAGATATCTTTATTCATCCCTATGTTGAATCTTAGAACTTTCCCCTTGGCTAAAACAATCAGTTACTCCTAGAATAGAAAACTGTGATCTGTACAAGAGTTCCTAGAAGTGACTTTTGTGTTGTGATTGTGTTTGTTTTAAGATGCACCATTAGTATTAAAACTCCTGCTTAGATGAGGTAGATGAACATTTTGAATGTCAGCTGTCCACCATTATTACAGCTATTTAGCTGTGCCGGCCATGCTTAACTGTCACTTCTTTATGGTATAAACAAATTTAGATATTTTAAATGATCCATTATATTTAGGTTTAAAAATTAGAATTACTGAAGAAAATCTCATTGCTATTCACAAAGATGTGGTTTTAAAGGGCAGGTTAGTTAATAAGCTTTAAGGATTCTGTCACTGGGATTTCAATTAGATGCCATACCTACTCAGAATCATTTCTATTAACATTACCTATCAGGTTTAAGGTGAGGCATAACTACACATTGCCAAAAAATTCTTGTAATAACTTCTTGTAGACATGTGCAAACAGCTTTTTCCAAGATTTCTGTGGCTTAATTAGATGCCATGACATATATATTAGGAGAGGCATAAATTATATGAGAAGAAATTCTTGAAGCTCTTTCTGAATTGGGTATTACCTTGTTACATATATATAAAGCACTTGATCTAATATTTATGCATTATAAAAATCTCTCTGTAAACATTTGATATACTTATGATTATTTGATATAGAAATGGAGAAATGACAAGGAATAAATCACCATTAAAATATTTATTCATTTACTAAATATTGACTACTTGCTGTGTGCAGTGTGCTGATTTTTTTATCTAGGGTCTGATATACCATACCGTAAAGTATGATAGAAACAGTGATGCTTTGAATGGAACATTATTTAATCATAATCACAATGGTTGCCTTAAAGGACAGAAACAGTAACTGAAATATATGATAACTTGTGGATGTTTCCAAGGAAGGTTACACAGAGTGAAACACTTGTCTTCCAGAAGATTCATTCTGAGATTTTCCAGAAATATAAAATTCATAAGTTAGTCAGGCACTATGACTAAAGACAAACATGTTTTAAGACCTTGGTTTGTTTGATGATTGTCCCTAATGAGAAACAAGATTTTACTTCAGCCTTACCTGGATTTAGACATACAAACTAAATATAAATATTTAAACAAGAAATGTACATTTTATACTTGAGTCATTCTTTAACATATCAAACTTGTTTGTTATGGGTTTGCTCTTGAGTTATTATATACAGTTGATAATTCTTGAACTTTGGCATTATACTAACCATCCTGCGAAAGAGACCTTGGAAAATTAGAAATGTATTTCTGGAAAGGTCAAAACGTGATCATCAGAAAGCTGTGTTCAGAAACAGGAGTGCATCTATGTCCAAGTTAACAGATTTGACACTGACTTGGAGGGGTACAGTCTGCCCAAAGCATAGGAAAGCACATATTTATAGAGTCCCACATTATGGAAATGATTTGCTTTAAAGTTCAAATTGTCAGGCAAGCAGTTTATCAGTTCTAAAATTAAAATCTGTGTACTCACAAAACAAATTAACTGTCGAAACAAGTTAGATACACACTAAGAGACTTGTCATGATGGTTAACTATCCGTTGCATCCAAGGGAAAAATATATTTAAGTTTGAATCTTCAAAGTCCCAGATTATTTAAAAGTCAAGTTACAGTGAAGTTGTTGCTTAGCACTCAAACTTGTTGATCTGTTACTTTCTTAAACGTCATCCTTTCTATCATTATCTATCTATCGATCTGTCTGTCTGTCTGTCTGCCTGCCTGCCTGTCTATCTATCTATCTCTGTCATATGTCATCTATTATTTAAAATATAAATAAAACATTGAGGAATTTTTATTTTTGTATATTCTCATTGCCTGTCTTGATAGTAGATAAAGCTTGAACTTGAGAGGAAATTCATAGTTTACCATGAGATTTTCAATGTTTTTTACTCATGAGGGATAAAGAGAATTAATGTTGGCAGAGCTGCATGTGTCTGAAAGATTTTTGTTTATATTGTTGGCTGGTGTGACAGAAGAGAAGTTGATAAGAGAAAATTGCCCTCTGACTCAGCAGGATTGTAATGTATTTGTTTCCCTAACCATTACCTTCTTATCACGTTATGAATGGAGGGACCACTTAGCACAACATGCAAGAGAGTGTCTGGCATGTTGAACCTCCATCGAGCTAATGCCCCAATTGTAAGACATAAATAGATTAAGAAAAATTCAATATTTTCTCCCCTCTCCCATCAGAGCAGCCCACATTAGTTGTTTCCTGCCATATAATTGCATTACATGCAGGGATGTGATCCACAGTTAATGGCAGTCACACTCAACTGTCACTTTGCTTTTAGCCTTGGTCAGTCAGGGCAATTTACATATTTAACACCATGACAAAAACTAGATTTGTCAAACCACTTGTGGAGGTTGCCATGCTAACCTCTATTAGAAAAATAGCTGCCAAGGGTTGTGAGTGTGGGTTTATCTTTTTCTGTTTTCTTTTGTTCCCAGAGTGACACCTTTGCTACTGTCAAGGGATAAATCA